>NW_028301553.1:4480000-4515000 GCF_042242905.1 Orbicella faveolata
TCTTCTCCAAAGACCTAGCACTAAATAAAGTTTGCTGATTCATGACCTGTATTTGACTGATTTGATAATGTACATTGATGTCAAACCCAGGAGAGGGGACCCTGGCCATATGTGAGAATTTGACATCTACTACACATCATCCCACCCCTTCAATTATTTTAAATACATGACATTTGTACATGTGGGGTCCGGGCGTGAGGGTCGGGATGCTTGACTTTGTGAGAGGAGTACTGAGCTTGAAGCCTAACCATATGTAATTGTTGGATCATCTTGGGAATAAAACCCATCACAACTGTTGGAAGGGAAGGGTTAATGTTTTCCGTTATGCCTCAGTTAATTTATAACTGAAGGTAGATAAATATCCATTCTGCCAGCTAGGTGGCAATGGAATCTAGTGTCACATTGTACAAAGTAATAGCTGTACAGATACAACAATAATTTCATTCAATACTTTTCACTACAATACATTTGTCTTTATTTTAAAAGCATGTGAAGTTTCCCATCTTTATACTCGTCTGATACTCAGGTTGAAGTTCTTCCAGTCATCCTCTGGTGGTCATGTGACTGTAACATCAACATCAGGCAAGATTCTTCACAGCTTGTCTGGCTTGTCACACCCCATACCAAGGTTGATACTATCTGCTGTGAAGGGCCATCTTGAAGGCTACAGTGATGGTGGTTTGAGAACAGCACTTCTCTTACTAAGGTGCCTATTAACCTACATGTAATTGCATTTCATCTATCAACACATACAACACATTGCATCCATCCATGAAGCGTAACAAATTAAGCACACAGTTTTACTTTTCAAACGTTTCAACAACATGCACCATGACTGGTACAAAGGAATTTTAAAAGAAAGATTTGTCGCGTAAGATTTTCAATTTAAATTTATCGATGACATAATTTTTTATAATATCAATTATTAAATTCTTGAATTTATGAATTTACTTCCATTTTCAACAATGTAATATTGTTATATTTTTTATTGTAAAAAAATCATTTTAATTTTATGTACTTACATTTTAGCTAGGTTGTATTTTCTTTGTTTACTTGTTTATCAATTAATTTATATTTATGTTACTTACTTTAAGAGTGGGCTTCCTGCGAGGTAGGTTTATGGCTAAGCGCAGTTGGTACTATAAATATAGAATTGTCTTTAACCTACATTGAAAGTTTTGTCTGTTATGTAACACATGCAAAAATGTTAAATTATATTTCTCTTTCAAAGATGAAACTAGTAAGATGAAAGCCCCATATTTGGTACAGAACATGTAAAAAAAATGTAATGTAGTCGGAATGATTGCCACAACAACTTGCTCACACCTTGGGTTTAACACCTTAAAAAAAGGTGGAAAGAAACGCTTTGAAAGTAGAGAGTTGTATGAGACCTCATATAATCTTGCAATAATTATAGTCAGGGACCAAATCTTCTAGTTTATCTTTTTTTGTAGAATACTGTTACTGGTAATTGTAGAGGTGTGCATAGATTTATTGATCCTTATTGTTTCTCTGTTATAGTCTGATATAGTCATCCCTTGATCTGCCTGTCCCAAGAGCCCTCATCACTCAGATCAGTCAACATTCACTGCAAGTCATTACCAGTCACCTACAGTCATGTCGATGGAAAATGAACATTGATATTGGTAACATGAAGACCATGCTGTCCATTGTAAACAGCATAATTGGAACAAAGCCTGTTTGTCGTCTTAGTGAATCTGACAAACAGTATTTAAGTGTGCTCGTCATCAAGGTACAGGATTTAATATTTTTTGTGTGTTTATCTAGCGGTGGATACATGTTCAAGGTGCCAATGCACTCACTTAAGTACAAGTTTTTATTAATACCTCAAACATGACTTACACAAGCTAAAGAGATATAACTACCCAGGCCAGTGCTTCAATCATTGAATGTTTGTTAACATGCTATATGGTGGCTTTACTAATAGACTCAAACTTAGAAAGACACATGTTTGATGTGAAATTTGACTCTGATCAGGGATGGTAATAAGAGGACGTAAGTGGTGTTAACTTGTGAGAATCGTTACAAGCTTATTGCATGCAAATTATAAAGAAAATCTAATGACTTTATTTTCTACAAATAAACAAAACCGATTTTAAAGGCCTGTTTATATTTATTCATGTTGCCATGGCAACGGCACATTCGTCAGCTTAACCATCAAAGAACCAAAGTTTGTGTTGTAAACTTGCTTGCTGCCATTTTTGGCGACCGAGGGATCAAGGGTTTTAGAGAAAAAGGTGAATGAAACAAAGGTATCAAAAACTGTTCAGCCACCTTAAAGTGCACCTAACCCCAAAATATTTTTTCGCTAAAATGAATCCACTTACTGTTAAAACTAATTCGGCGAAAAAAATTTTTGAATTTGGTTGAATCCTCAATTTGCTATGGCCCGCCGAAAACGCGAAAATCGCCCTAAATCGGCGCCATTTTGTTTCACGACCGAGTTCTGGGGGGAATGGGTCCAGCGGCAGTTGTGACGTCTACCCAGGAACGAAACGTGTTTCGCCGCTAGTCATTTCACTGTAGTGGCTGTGTTGCTCGTGAAGAATTTGCAGCTAAAATGCCTACGAGGTGTGTTGCAGGCGGTTGCAGCAACACCCCAGACTTGGAAAATGGAATAGCGCTTCACTGTATTCCATATTTTGGTGACGATCGGCCACAAGCGAAAAAAAGACGAAAAAAGTGGCTGGACTTTGTAAAGCAAGAGAGAGCGAAGTGGGAGCCTTCGAAGAACTCGGCCATCTGTTCAGTGCACTTCAAGCCAGAAGATTTCCACCTCAGGTATGAAGTTTATATCAGAGTCATCTGAATAAAAACTCATCTCTGACTCTGAGGAGGAAGACATCTTGATCTTCTAGCGAAAATTTGGGCGTTTTAGAGCTAAAATATGCAAAAGCGAGTATTCTACACTACGACGTCCAAAGAAAGCAAAGAGAAATGACTGAGGGCTGTTCTATTCGGTAGCTGGGTAGACGTCACAACCTTGCTCGACCCAGACTCCCTAAAACGCGGTCGTGAAACATCTCGAGCACGACTTTGGCGGGCCATAGAAAATTGAGGATTCAACCAAATTCAAAAATGTTTTCGCGGAATTAGTTTAAACAGTAAGTGGATTCGTTTTAGCGAAAAAAAAATTTGGGGGTTAGGTGCACTTTAAGCCTCGCGGAGCCAAGTTAGAATTTTAATATATCAAAATTGGCCTATTAACAACAAACATAGCATAGTCGGATCAAAATTCCTTTCAGGTGCGTGTTTTTCACAATTCAAAGCACATAATCTTAACGTGGGATGCATTTCTTTTGTTCAAAGCATAATTCTCGTGGCTGTAATGAATTTTAATGTGGGTATATATAAAGAAGTGTAGAATGACACACCCATTTTAGCGTCGGTTGCCGTTGCATTGAAGGCAAGGGCGAAGACATCTTAGTCGCTGTGCTCCCCTCAGGCAAGTCCAGGTTTTCTTTATTTATCGCCGTTGAATTGAAGGCAAGGGCGAAGACACCTTAGTCGATGTGCTTCCTTCAGGTAAGTCCACATTTTCTCTAGCTAGTTACGCGTCCTAGCTGTTTCCCTCGTCTTTCAATTTGATCATTTAATGGTATAATAAAACTTTCCTCAATGCTGTGAAAGCTTCGAGGTGCATGTGTTTTTCCTTGACACCGAAGACTGTATTTAGGCGAAGTTGAAAAACCGAATAGCAAACATTTCTCTTGTGAGTAACTGAATGGATTATTTTTAATAAAATGTTTGTTTACAGCTTGATAATCTGCTTGGTTTGCCGTTTGACTTTGTCATTCGCAATTTGTTTCGTCACCTCGGAGCGCTACCATGTACACTCTTTTTAACTGTTATACAAACAGAAAATTCCAACCGCCTTTGCCTTTGCTCTGATACGAAGAGAACAGTTATGTAGTTATATCAGAACCTATAACTAATCTTCAGTTCGTTCCTACTGCAGTGCACCACTTTGTTGGTAGTCGTTTAAAAGTGTTATTCCTCATTTTGAGGGAGTTTTGTTACGTGCAAGGCCGATAGACGTCCGTTAACTGATACTAATACTCAATCAAGTCAGTTTTGCTTGAGTTAACACGCGAAAAACTTAACCATGACTTTCCTGTTTGTTCACAAGAATTGACCACAGGCAGCAAAGTTGTATCCAAAGGAATTGAATTGGAGTGACGGGCGTCATTCTCCAATTCAAATCAAGTGTAGCACGACCAGCTATGGACTCCTGGCAAGTTTCATGTTGACGACAACTCCGTTGAAGTTCAGATAAGTGAATCACAGTTGTCGCTAGATTTTATTTAATATAATCCTTTGAAGTTTTGCAGCTAAGTCCAGTTTAGGGGCATTCAGACGTAACATTAGAACCGGTTTGCAATTTAATAAAGAATGTGATCGATTTCAAAATGAGTGCACGTCGCTGGTAATTTTGTATGCCTTGGTGCTGAATGTTTCGTAATTTTAATGGACGAGTCTCGTGTTTGGACGTATTTTTGCTTAAAATTAACCCACAGACAAAAGTGACACGTATTATTTATTTCGAACTATTAAGTTAAAACATTTTTCATTTATCTTAC
Source organism: Orbicella faveolata (assembly GCF_042242905.1). Taxonomy (NCBI): domain Eukaryota; kingdom Metazoa; phylum Cnidaria; class Anthozoa; order Scleractinia; family Merulinidae; genus Orbicella; species Orbicella faveolata. The sequence goes on from NW_028301553.1 coordinate 4,484,602, forward strand.
AAATACAGGAAATCGAGTACCGAGTCTAAGATCTTACGATTTGGTGGCACTAAAGTTTTACTGTTTTTTTTTTTTTGTTTGTTTTGTTTTTTGTTTTTTCCTTTTTTTTTTTACATAATCCATTCGTAGAATGCTTCAGTTTATCGTCCTGCGATCGTGTTTTTCTGTTTAAAAAAAGAATTTTTTGAAATCCATAGCAAGAATCTAAGAACTTCTAACTTATTGACTACACTGGCAAATTCGTTTATTAATTCTAAAAAAAAAAAAATTATCTGAGCTGAAGCTAACTGACGAGCCTATAGGCGTAGTTCAATGAGGAAAATGAGCAAAAAATAGCAAAATTCTCAGCGCAGGAAAAGATTTGCAAGCTCGTTAGGCTAGCTATATTGTTATTTGTTCGCCAACATGAGAGCAATTGGCTTTTGAAACAAAGAGGTGTTTGGTTGTACAAAAATTGAATTCAAAACAATTGACGTCAATGTCTGCAAGCAGTGAATATTGCTCTTTATCTCTGATCCGTTGACAGAAAAACTTATTGCCAGAATGTTGTCATGGAAATCAAACGCAGATGAATCCGATGGATTGACCACACACTTCCCAAGGTTGCCTAGAGGCGGACACCAACTGGCAACAGCGAACCTGGTTGGCCAAAAACCACCTGGCGCCTGTCATGAGCTCAATGAGGAACAACATATCGTACAAAATAGAGATGTAGATGGATTGTGGCTGCCTTGTGTCCAACAGAGAACGAAGATGATTAATTAAAAAAGTAAGTAAATCTCGTTATCAACCTTACAGCAAGTCTTTTATCGTAAATGGCGGCTGTCCTTCATTATCAACTCATTCTTACGCTACCAAGTTGAATAGAAATACATGAAAGATGAAGAGTTGTTCCAAATCGATTGTCTTAATTTGTGACGGCCATTTATTATGGTTCAACTTTCTGACCACAACATGCGAACAAGTTTTTGGAGTGAGCAAGTTATGTCCATGAAATAATCATAAGCAAACCTAGGTGATTAAATAACTAAAGTTGCTGCCGTTTGCTCTGCTATCTCCAGGATGACCAAAGATGTGTTAAAGGACAGTTCACGAGTTTCTGGATTTATTCATCAACCTTAATTAATTGAATTTCATCAACGTTAACTGAATTTTGGATGGCAGTGTGCAGAGCTTCACTTCTAGCGTACGATCGATGACTGTTGGAAAAACATCTCAGCTCAGATAAGTAGATTATGGTTTTCCTATCTTTACACTCCAAGAGTGTCAAAAATCTTGATTCTGATTGTAAAATTGATAGGTTTTCAAGTTTCGTACCATTGCTGCATATAAGCGTACGGTTGTCTTGTTGTCCAGAAAATACCATAATTTATATCAGTACAATACACGTACACTGTGTTATGTTCGATAATAATTATTATAATGAGACTACTGTTTGTTTGGAAGGACTTTGGGTCGAACGTTTGTTGGCTCAGATCATTTTCGCGTGGGGGGTGGAGTTATTATGTGAAGGAACATCTTGCACTTTTCATTTTACGTTCTTGGAATTAAGCGTCTGAAAACGTTTAGGTGAAGAGGAGAATACCACGACGTAAATAGTCATAAAAAAGATTTTTTAATGATCATTAAATCCAATTTTGATAGCTAGCTTATATTATAACCAAGTTAGAAAGCATTATCCTTGATTCTTAGAAGCGCGAACAATACAACCCATCTTGGATTCCATGGGAATTCTATTTCCTTTTTGAAGAAAATGCTAAAATTCGAAAACACATCAAAACACTACTGTTTTCTGAAAAGTTACATAGTTATCAATTGAATCTAACACTGCTGTAAATTTATTAGTTGACAAGGTAGTGTTGATTGAATATTCTTTTTTCTGTCTCTCTCGCTCCAGGCGGCTGATATATCACTGTTGACAGAAAGGGTAGCCATCTTGGATCGCAATGTACTGTTGGACTCTGGCACAAGTTGACTATTGGAAACATCAAATCTCAGATAAGTACATTATTTCTACTCTCGTTAACTTTTAACAGTTTCGGCGTAAGAATTATGAAAATCTCAGAAACTGATTAACTAGAAGATATTGTCTTGATGAAGAACCAAATTCTTAGAATTAATATTAACAATATGAGAAAATCAGTAACGAGAATACACATTTTGAGCATGGGATGTACTAAAGAGTTACCACTTAGAAAAACTAAATTCTCAGAGTTAACATTTAAAACAATATGAGAAAACCAGTAATGAGAATATACATTTTGAGCATGGGATATGTTAAAAGTTACCACTCAGTTCGTTATGCTGAAGGTCAACCTGAAGCTATCGAATATTATATCTCGTAATTCTTGTTTTTTTCAAGGCATTGATGAAGACCATAACCAAAAGTTGTGGAAATTGAGATAAGAGAAAAAAAGTATTTTGCTAAATTGAGAACAATGGTGGTTTCTTTACGAGAAAAATTTCAATGAAGAGGAAGGGGTAGTAAGTAATTAATACATGGCCGCAGCTTATCAATAAAATCATGTCGTGAATTCTCACTAGTATTCCCATTAAGCCGAGATGAATGATACAACGAACTGTCGTTTTGCATGTATATATCCTTTGCATTTGGGTAGTATTCTCAAGAATATAAAGTGAAGTATCTCAATTGAAAGTTTTTAATCTGCCAGTTCGTCACTTCTCATACATTGCAAACTTCATGTAAGAGTGCTGTTTGTACAGCCGTATAACTCTTGACGGTATCACAATGAGCCAAATTAAAAGTAAGATTGCTCTAAAAAGGACTTCTTCTGTTTTTTGTTTGTTTGTTTGTTTGTTTGTTTGTTTGTTTTTGTCAAGTAGAGAAGGATTTTAAATCTTGAAAAAAATCTTGGAAAGGCACAGCTGGTCAGATAGCCGGACTACAATAGATCGTTTTCACTGTCGTGCAATAGAAAAAAAACAAGGAAATTCGATCTTATTGAAGATAAATAAAGAAGACTCCTCTCCAGGTTTTAGGTCTATGCGCCGTCCCAAACTTCAGTTATTTGCCTGAATGTTTTGCACAAATTTAAAGAGCTCAGTATGGTGCCGCCATATTGGTGTAGCTCCGTGGTACACCAATTGGCGAATCTTTGTTTACAATATTTGCCCCATAAGTGATACAGTTTCTGATGGAAATTCTGAATGTTGAAAGGGCATAGCACGATCAACTGTGTCAAGGAATTTGAGCGCGATGTATTGCATAATTTTTGAGCGACGCGGGTTTAAAAACTCAAAATCAGGAGCCATAATCGGGACGGAGACCGTAAGCGCGCGCCATATCTAGTATTGGGGTTGTCCCCATGATATGGGACAATAATTCTATTTTTAGAACAAATTGCGCCATCGCCTGCGGCACACGCGCGTACATGCTGCGAGGATTTTTGCAGATGTCGCGCGGGGGAAATGGCGTCCAAAATTCCCGACATTTTTCATGTTCTGGCCCACAACTCAACGCGTTTACGTCTGTTGGAATTTTGCTTAAGTATTTTCGTCGTAAGCTGCTCCAGTTTGAGTGAAGTAAGACAGTGTCGAATTTAGGTATGTTCCGCTTTAAGCTTAGATATATATCGCTGACCAAGTTGTGTTCCGACGGATGCTTCTGTTACATGAGCTATACATTACCCCACTTTAAATTTCACATATGTTGAAGATTGACAGCTTTTCCATTACACAGCAAAAAACTAGCTGGATATATTTAGATATAGCAGAGCTTCAGGACTTCATAGTTTCCTAGCTCCCCTTGCCACTCGCTTGCGAGGAATTTACCAGTCTATCGCGACCGAAAGGTAAAACAAAATTTGCTAGTTTGAGTTTCGCCTGAATTGTAAGCAACGCTTGATGTTTCATCAAGGCCCAATAACTTTACCTCCGTAGATACTGCTGAGTTTTATTCGTGTAAAATCCAGTAAATTCTCTGTTGTCGATGAACGGGAGCGCCCGCCGATGCGTGTTTTGTACAGTCAGTAAACATGACAAATTGTACTTCCGCCGCACTTTCGTGTGAAAGCGTACATCGAACTCGAACAATAACTCTGTAGTTTTGAAATATGTTTAAGATTGATAAGTGTTTGAGAACATATTAAAAGCTAAGCTGAAAATTTGCGAATAAGGCAGAAATAATCAGCAAAGTACGAGATGTACGATGACGCTTTCTTTGATAAACTTCGAATAACGATTTCGATTTTGTTGATCGAGTTATCAAAACTCCTTGTCTATTTTCATTTTCGCAGTGTAAAACTTCACTATGCTTATGTTGAAGAAACACACATGATGTTAGTAGCCTTTTTTGCGTTCGTGAAATGTGTTGCAGCATCTCGGCACAAAAGATAACGAAAGAAATCTTTGTCAAGATTTGTTGGCAATTGAAAACACCGACTCGGACTTGAAAGTGCACGAGCTGCACTATGCAAATGAGCTAATTGTACGCGTCAGACTTTCCTTTCAAAAACTTTTGCAAACACACCAAACAATAAGAAACCATCAAAACACGTTTTGGTTATGATTCACCATTGTCTGAGAAACTCACAAATTAACTCGATACCAGAGTAGAGAGTTTCTTGCTATATTCTTAAGTCAGAACAAACGAAAAAACATACGCGTAAGCTTTCAACTAGCGCGAGCAGATCTTATTATCCATTCTCAGCGGGAGATTGAAGTCTTGTTTTCGACCCTGAAAAGCCCACCTTTTCCGTTAGCTCAGAGCGTAAAACTACATATAAGCGCCCTGGTTCGTATTCCCTGCCTTATTCCCTACCTACGCTGTGAAAAATACGCAAGATAATCCCCAAAGGTCTTTCAACTCCCACCATTTGATCACGCAACGTGACAACATCCACGCAAGAGCCCTCGACATGTGCGTGGATCCGCGCGGATATATGACGTCAGGATGGCGCAATTTGCTCTAAAAATAGAAAAATTGTCCCATATCATAGGTGCGCGCGGATCCCAAGACTTACGGTCTCCGTCCCCGATTATGGCTCCTGCTCAAAATTTAACAAAGAATGTAAATGCTCATTAGGGCGTTTGCCACCCAGAAATTTGGCGGTTTTTTAAGGCCAATTTCTTCTCGAATATTACAGCCAAAGAGCCAAAAGTTTCACCAATTACTAAGTTTCACAAGCTCTTTAAATTGTTGTAGTCAATTCGTGTCTAGCGTGATACCTTCTCCGTGCATAGTAGTATGTCAATGAGGAAAAATGTAAAAAATGACCTCGGCAAAGATTCGCCAATATGGCAGCCGGAAAATAGTGTGACAATCTGGATCTTCTTGGTTATCTAGGCCATTGATTGACTATTCTGCACAAACCAACATATTAACACTTAACTGCTACTTTTATTTCACGAAGGGCTAAAAATCATGAGATAAGTATATATTTTTCGACAAACGCGATGTTCCGCACTGCCATAACTCTAAAATTCAAAATGCACTTGTTACCAAACGAAGGACACCATTGCGCTGAAATGCTGTCAAGATGTATAATTTTCGCACTTCTTGTGCCTGATGAGGATAGAAACTCTGGTGGTTCTTTACGTTTGGATTTAAACGCTTGATGACGTCACATGAAAACGTTCCACTGAATTGAGCATAGAATAATTAAAGTTGCCTTATTCAGATCTAATCATTAATTAGTTCTACAATAATAATTAAGACAAAATCCGAGAGGAAATCGAGCAATTTCAGTTTTTATTGGACAAAAAGCTCCATCCAGAGTAATTCTAAGTATCTTGCAGTCCTTTCTGCATTTTCTAAAAGGTTACGATATAAATAGTTGCTTGAAATAACACCGAAAACCATTTCCCATGGAAATGTGGGAAAATAAGTTTCAAAGTTTAGAGAAATTGTGCAAGCAAAGGTAAACCTTCATCATCAGTTTCATTTCACCAGTAATTTCAAGTATTTCATATGAACTTCAAAATCTGTTTCAGTCGACATTTGGTGTCGTTAGAAATAATTTCCTTTGAGAAGATGTTTAGAACAGTCGCACAGCCGTTTGCAATACGATGTGAATAATCTCGGTACAAAGTTTTTTTCCACTTGTTACTCAAACGTCTTGTAGATTCCTTCTTAATTGCTCGGAGGAAGATTATTGAATGAACTTGGTGAGCAATTGTAAAAGGAGACCATGAAACAACTTTCATACCGTTACTGGAATTTGTTAACACAGGATTTGGCAATATGACTTCTACCAGTACCAGAGTATACAAGCTTATTGAAGTGCCTTTGCAATTAATTTTCAACTTGTTTTTTTACTTGCATAATGTTTACATTAATGGAGCCCTGAGTAGTTTCTTTTTTCATCACGGCATGCTTATGGAAGCACGTAAGGATACTTTTTTGAATATTTTAACCGACCCACCCCTCCAAAAGAATGAAAAACGGCCAAAATATATAGGGACTTTCAGAATATATTTAGGTAATTTCAGAATATATTTGCACATTGACCATTCAAAATCTGTGCAATGTCTTCTTTGGGGGGTTAAATCTTTCACGGACTCGTAGATAGATCAGAAAGAGAAAATGTTTTTAAAAAAAAATTCCTATGAATTAATTTAGGTCTATGGGTTAAAATTCACGGAGAAAACGTTTTTTCGCAATTTGCGATGAGTTCTCTTTCATCAAATTTTCTCTCATCAAATGTTCGTGATACAATGTTAACCGAAAACTGAAGTTTATTTAAAAATTTAATAAAGCAAAATTGTACTTATTAGAGTGTTTCATGTGAAAAAACGTTTTGAATGACATTCCAATGGGGGAAAGGAGCATTGTTGACTGGCCGTATTATCTATTGGACGAAACTTTGTGCTAAAATATTCAGAAAATACAAATTTTAAAGAAGACTCATGAATTATTATAACTGATCATAAAACGTAAATTGAAACTGTGTTAACACAACAATATTAAAGACATGATACAAGGTCAGCTAGACTTCGAACTGGAAATCCTTGAAAAAAACGCGGATGATATAATTAATAAATGGAATTTCTGTCGCTTATTTAAATCGACTTGAAAGATTCTACTTCTTGACTGGTTTTAAACTCACTACTTTGTTTTCAATTTCATTGGAAACTGCATGCGAAAACCTCTGTTTTTTATACATGAAAGAATGAATTTTGAGTTGTGGATAAGAAATGAAATAGTTAGCTTAAGCAACGACGATACCTACGCCAGGGACGACTCCTAGAAAGAAAAATGATATTTCTAATCTCCTAACAATCTGGATATCTGCTCCGTACCCCAATCAGTACTTAAAACTTGCTCAAACTAAATATGTAATGCCAGCGATCCATTCCAAAAAGAAATACAAAAAATTTGCCATCCCGACCTACGTTCTTCAAAATGCACAGAACCTGTTCATGTCGCATTACGGCTACAAAATGCACAAAGACTTAAAACGCACGCGCACAGCCATTGTTCTACTCAATAAACTTTTTGCTTGGTGACGTTTTCGTTGCTGTTTTATGTTTTTTTTTTCTTCATTTGGGATTTTTTATTTCCACAATTACATCAATTACAATCCTTTTTTTAACAATTAATTTACAGAAGAACGAATAAAGTTTGGTTTACAGAAGTTAACAATGACACCATATTGAATTAAGAAAAAAGATTTTGTCAATTCTTATCTTCATACTTATTTAACTTAACGATTTTCCTTAATGATAGCGTTGTCTACTATAATTATTAGTTAAAACTGCTTCCTCAAAGATCTTCTATTATTCTTTAAACAATTTAGTTTTATTCGATTTGAAATGTGTTTTTCAGTTTCATATTTAATTACCTAAATTCTTATGAAGTGGCTCAAGGAAGGTAATGTTTCTCTACATCGACAAGTCCACAAGAGAGATTTTCCTAAAATTACTATCTAATTAAATAGATCCATCTCCTCCTCAAAAGACCCAACAATAACATTGCAATATGTAAGCGAGAGGCTTCTGCAACTCTTGGTTGTGCTCAAAACCTTTTTCATTAACCTCATGCCAAAAAGAATATGAAAAAGAACAACCGAACAAAATATGGGATATTGTTTCCGTTTGCTGATTACAGATGCAGTTGGGATTAGAAACGTATCCTATTTTACACAGGCGGTCATTAGTAAACAGAACAGAATTCAACACTTTGTACCGAAAGGAGCGTAGATACGGTTCATTAGCAGCCCTCACTGGCAGAAGAAATGCCTCTGAAACTTGCTTGTCATCAAGGCTAAATTCTTTCTTTAGCTTGACCCATTTACTTGGTTTTCCAATTTTTGTTTTATAGGAAAACAATAGTCAACGTCACATTAGCGTTTGCCTTTACTGTGCTACGCAATGTTAGAAGATTGGAAAAAAATAAGCAATCATTATCAACACAATATTAAGATTAACAAATTTCTACGTGACTGAGAGTGCCCTTCCGTCCAAAAAATTTTCGTTGCCGTTGCCGTCGTGGTTTGCTTGAGCTCCTTAATGTCCGGAAAGTTAGAACACACGGGTAACTGGGAGCGTAAGGCGGTGTTTCGTAAGACATTTCCGTAAATTCAAATTTATAATCATATTACCTTTGTGGGATAACTGCTTGCAAATGATTTGTTTCTCCGCCTCTTTTAGCGTAATTCCGAGAGTAGTTAACGCAATTTTCCTGTGTTTATTTTTCTTTGGTGACATCAGACAATAAGTGTTTCTGATTTTCCTGAGTGGATAATTTCCAGCTAGAACTGATACGAAAAGTAAGTGTTCCATGAGTGGTGAATTCAATGTTTGGGCGTTAACAGGGTCTGAAGACAGATGTCAGCGAGGCATCAATTCTAAACCAAACCCGGTTGTTCACTGCATCACATGACTAAAAAAATGTATTATGGTTATGTTTGACAAAGGGAAATTGTGACAGGCGAGAGAGTTTACTAAACTGTTTGGCTATGTATATACCAGCCCAAAGGGAAATAAATAGACGGCTTTCTTGTCAATTTCAAATTAAAAACTGACTCTTCGTATATCACTTGCACAAAAAAGTGACTTGACTCAGCTCGAAAGCTCATTTCAAGGGCACCACTTTAAATATTGCAAATGAGCCAACGGATAATAAAGTTATAAAATTGACAGTGGATCAGCAATTAAATCTCTTGACTGAATTAAGACATTGCCAACGAGTCAGGTGATTAGAATAAATAGTAAATCAACTATGACATATTGTCTTGATGTCAAAATTTACAATATTTATTGCCAAATTTTCGTCTTTCGCCTACAAAAATCTACGAGAAAGAATGTAGCAACTAAGTATTGAATGTTTCATACTTTTAAGTGGAAAAAATATCAAACGTAAGATTTATTTTGCCAAATCGCTCGCATTGTGGGCTGAAATAGCGCCACAAAACACCAGCAACAGATTGTTTTCAGTCGTGTGTCGTGACGAAAGCTGACTCTATGCATTGTTAAAGAGGAGGCTAGGTAGAAGAAATGTACAATTTACCATCTCTTTGCGGCGTTCTTATTGGAAAAGGTCAGAAAAAAGAATTGGATTTACGTGTTTGAAAACTTTGTTTAAGTTCAATCTTGACACCAAAATTGCAGTACATATTCAAGAAGGGAAATCGATGCCCCCAGAATAACCATTACGTTTGATTTAGGAATTCTGGCTTTATAAATTACCCACAGACAGGTTGTAAGAACTGTTTCTGTGGCATATTGTGTAGATTTCATCTCGATACAGTCGCATTAAAGAGCATTAAATGAAGCGGCTGCAATTTGTGGCAGCTCGACTTAGCCTGTTTTTTTAAAAAACTAAATCAGTGACGACTAAGATGTTCAACGACAAAATAGGAAAAAAATTCCAAAGTAATACCAGGAGTGCGAATTTAATTCCTTACATGGTACAGTCACATGAAAAATGATAAGGAAAAACAGTACTTTTGTTTTAAGCGTCCTGTACAAAAAAAGTTAAGGTTGTGAAGTTCTTAACCAGTGATTTGTAGAAGAAAAAGTTAGAAACTTGCTGAACTGTAATTCAGAGGTGGATTGTTTATAAATTCAAGAGAAAGATATCTTTGCCATTTCGGTGCAAACGAAGATGTGATTTTCCAGCATACGCTCCGCTCCAGTTTTCACGTATTGTTCCTAGAAAGCGGTAACAAATTCAAGTTAAAAAGTCGTTCATCACTGAAACGTGTTATGTCGATTATAGAAATGGACTCTATTATTTCTAAGAAATAGTGATCAACAGCTCATTTCTCCTTTCACCAGATGATGAGAATTTCAATTAATTTCAGTTAATTACAATAATATTAATTTCAACAAGATGATGAGAAAAAAGGAAGTCGTCAACTTTGGATCATTGTCTTGCTGGAGCAGTGAATTGGCCATTTCCGAGTTTACCTTGTCCTTCTGTTTGAAAACGAGTTCTCGTGCAAAACCACTTTTGCGATGGAAGGCAAATTTCACTCTCGATTTCAGATTTTTTTCTAATTTCTTTGTGTACGATGACAATTAAAAAATAAGATGGTCAATACGCAGACACGTGAGTTAAGTTATAATTATCCATTTCCAACGTTCAATAGTGCTGCCCACTTTGTTGCAAAAGTAAACAAGAAGTAAAGTTATATTATTCCATGATGATGATTAGTTTTCGATTTTCCATTATTTTATTGTAACCAGAAATAATTTGGCAACACTCTGTTAGAAATGCTGCGGGATAGCTTAAGGCATTTTAAAATTATTCAGTACCTTTAAGATTCCTGGAAGGAATATAGCCTAGAGTAATAAAATATTTCTGTTTGTTGTGAACGGATATTAAATTTTCCAGTTAGTACCGATAAAAAGTGGTAACTCCATACATGTTTGGAGCGTTTCTAGCTACGGTCTTGAGAGAGGTGTCGGCAAGGCATCAAATTCCCCAACAAACCCGTTCTCGGTATAAAATGACTTACTATACACGACAAGTTCAGTGAGAAAATAAAAGCACTCTGTTTAACATTTCCGACAGTGGGAAACTGACAAGCGAGATAGTTTACAAATCTGATTTTGCCATCAGTCTCCAAAACGAAATAGAGCTTTTCGTCTACCAATTTTGAGTTTAAAATATGTTTCTTCACACTTCAGTTACACAAATAAACAGTAATTTGAGGCTCACTTAAAGAATGGCTTGATTTAGCTCGAAAGATCATTTCATGGGCACTTTATAAAATAGTAAATGAGTCGAGTCAAATGCTTTGTCTTACGGATAAAAAGGGTTTAAAATTGACAGGGGAAGAGCAACGTGTTCGTCACGTATAAAATAGCGGCAAGGTAGAACTGAATGAACTTTTCAATTCTCAAGAACTAGAAATCAACATACAATTTCTCCTAGCTGTTTTTAAGGTAGCTGAAGTAGATCTACAGTTCTTATTCATTTTAGCAGAACACGTTGTTAACTTGACTTTCTATAGAATGATAATAGAATCCTGGTTAACGGATTTTGTGATAAAGAAGAACCCAAATATTGATGGCATCCTATCAAACCCAAACGATACGAATAGCTTGTGTATATGAAAAGAAATTAAAGAAAGAAAAAACTTGACATAGAGATTTGAAATTTTTGCGCTCATTCTTGTTAAACCAGTACAGTTGGCAAATTAGCATATAACGTCTCAGTGCACGTATTTTCAATTGTCTAGATAGCACTTACACTTGCCTTCTGACTGATCAATAATGATAATTCTTGTCAACAGGATCACAGATATTAGACGGATCCGTTAAGAAAATGGACTGCAGCACTTATCAATATTACATTCAACCACCTTAAAATAGTGTTAAAAAAGGAGGTCAGCAAGTCTTCGAAAAGAGTTAAACATTACTGACTTTTTGAAAGCTATTTCATCAATAAACAAGACTTGCAAGGTAGCTTTCATCAGCATTTTCTTCTCTGAAACAATGTGAATCAAAGTATAATACTTAAGTGAAATTTCGCAAAGCCTTTCCTGGTGTTAAGAAGGTGTAACGGCTAATTAAAGGACTCACAAAAAAGAGCTCTTGAAACCTTCTACAACATTAGATCATTAAATAACGAGAACAAGATATATAAACAAGCCGCAAACTAAGTTTCCGGCCAAATCTTGTGTCCTTGTCCATTACTTTAAAACTTAAACGGTGTGTTAATAAATAAAGATCTAACCTCCCCCCTCCCCCAATGATCGCAACATGTATATCCAACATATCATAACATTTTGTGCGTAACATGTTGCACGCGCTTGGCCACCCTCTTGAGACATGTTCAATCATATTACGTGCTGATGGCTAATACTTAACCAAAACACCAAACATGTCGCAACAGGGTAGACAAACGCACACAACATGTTGGGAGGAGGTAGTAGGGAGCAAGATGACTCTTTTTCCCTCCTTGCTCCTCCCCAGAGGAGGTAGTAGGGAGCAAGATGACTCTTTTTCCCTCCTTGCTCCTCCCCAGAGGAGGTAGTAGGGAGCAAGATGACTCTTTTTCCCTCCTTGCTCCTCCCCAGAGGAGGTAGTAGGGAGCAAGATGACTCTTTTTCCCTCCTTGCTCCTCCCCAGAGGAGGTAGTAGGGAGCAAGATGACTCTTTTTCCCTCCTTGCTCCTCCCCAGAGGAGGTAGTAGGGAGCAAGATGACTCTTTTTCCCTCCTTGCTCCTCCCCAGAGGAGGTAGTAGGGAGCAAGATGACTCTTTTTCCCTCCTTGCTCCTCCCCAGAGGAGGTAGTAGGGAGCAAGATGACTCTTTTTCCCTCCTTGCTCCTCCCCAGAGGAGGTAGTAGGGAGCAAGATGACTCTTTTTCCCTCCTTGCTCCTCCCCAGAGGAGGTAGTAGGGAGCAAGATGACTCTTTTTCCCTCCTTGCTCCTCCCCAGAGGAGGTAGTAGGGAGCAAGATGACTCTTTTTCCCTCCTTGCTCCTCCCCAGAGGAGGTAGTAGGGAGCAAGATGACTCTTTTTCCCTCCTTGCTCCTCCCCAGAGGAGGTAGTAGGGGGCAAGATGACTCTTTTTCCCTCCTTGCTCCTCCCCAGAGGAGGTAGTAGGGGGCAAGATGACTCTTTTTCCCTCCTTGCTCCTCCCCAGAGGAGGTAGTAGGGAGCAAGATGACTCTTTTTCCCTCCTTGCTCCTCCCCAGAGGAGGTAGTAGGGAGCAAGATGACTCTTTTTCCCTCCTTGCTCCTCCCCAGAGGAGGTAGTAGGGAGCAAGATGACTCTTTTTCCCTCCTTGCTCCTCCCCAGAGGAGGTAGTAGGGAGCAAGATGACTCTTTTTCCCTCCTTGCTCCTCCCCAGAGGAGGTAGTAGGGAGCAAGATGACTCTTTTTCCCTCCTTGCTCCTCCCCAGAGGAGGTAGTAGGGAGCAAGATGACTCTTTTTCCCTCCTTGCTCCTCCCCAGAGGAGGTAGTAGGGAGCAAGATGACTCTTTTTCCCTCCTTGCTCCTCCCCAGAGGAGGTAGTAGGGAGCAAGATGACTCTTTTTCCCTCCTTGCTCCTCCCCAGAGGAGGTAGTAGGGAGCAAGATGACTCTTTTTCCCTCCTTGCTCCTCCCCAGAGGAGGTAGTAGGGAGCAAGATGACTCTTTTTCCCTCCTTGCTCCTCCCCAGAGGAGGTAGTAGGGAGCAAGATGACTCTTTTTCCCTCCTTGCTCCTCCCCAGAGGAGGTAGTAGGGAGCAAGATGACTCTTTTTCCCTCCTTGCTCCTCCCCAGAGGAGGTAGTAGGGAGCAAGATGACTCTTTTTCCCTCCTTGCTCCTCCCCAGAGGAGGTAGTAGGGAGCAAGATGACTCTTTTTCCCTCCTTGCTCCTCCCCAGAGGAGGTAGTAGGGAGCAAGATGACTCTTTTTCCCTCCTTGCTCCTCCCCAGAGGAGGTAGTAGGGAGCAAGATGACTCTTTTTCCCTCCTTGCTCCTCCCCAGAGGAGGTAGTAGGGAGCAAGATGACTCTTTTTCCCTCCTTGCTCCTCCCCAGAGGAGGTAGTAGGGAGCAAGATGACTCTTTTTCCCTCCTTGCTCCTCCCCAGAGGAGGTAGTAGGGAGCAAGATGACTCTTTTTCCCTCCTTGCTCCTCCCCAGAGGAGGTAGTAGGGAGCAAGATGACTCTTTTTCCCTCCTTGCTCCTCCCCAGAGGAGGTAGTAGGGAGCAAGATGACTCTTTTTCCCTCCTTGCTCCTCCCCAGAGGAGGTAGTAGGGAGCAAGATGACTCTTTTTCCCTCCTTGCTCCTCCCCAGAGGAGGTAGTAGGGAGCAAGATGACTCTTTTTCCCTCCTTGCTCCTCCCCAGAGGAGGTAGTAGGGAGCAAGATGACTCTTTTTCCCTCCTTGCTCCTCCCCAGAGGAGGTAGTAGGGAGCAAGATGACTCTTTTTCCCTCCTTGCTCCTCCCCAGAGGAGGTAGTAGGGAGCAAGATGACTCTTTTTCCCTCCTTGCTCCTCCCCAGAGGAGGTAGTAGGGAGCAAGATGACTCTTTTTCCCTCCTTGCTCCTCCCCAGAGGAGGTAGTAGGGAGCAAGATGACTCTTTTTCCCTCCTTGCTCCTCCCCAGAGGAGGTAGTAGGGAGCAAGATGACTCTTTTTCCCTCCTTGCTCCTCCCCAGAGGAGGTAGTAGGGAGCAAGATGACTCTTTTTCCCTCCTTGCTCCTCCCCAGAGGAGGTAGTAGGGAGCAAGATGACTCTTTTTCCCTCCTTGCTCCTCCCCAGAGGAGGTAGTAGGGAGCAAGATGACTCTTTTTCCCTCCTTGCTCCTCCCCAGAGGAGGTAGTAGGGAGCAAGATGACTCTTTTTCCCTCCTTGCTCCTCCCCAGAGGAGGTAGTAGGGAGCAAGATGACTCTTTTTCCCTCCTTGCTCCTCCCCAGAGGAGGTAGTAGGGAGCAAGATGACTCTTTTTCCCTCCTTGCTCCTCCCCAGAGGAGGTAGTAGGGAGCAAGATGACTCTTTTTCCCTCCTTGCTCCTCCCCAGAGGAGGTAGTAGGGAGCAAGATGACTCTTTTTCCCTCCTTGCTCCTCCCCAGAGGAGGTAGTAGGGAGCAAGATGACTCTTTTTCCCTCCTTGCTCCTCCCCAGAGGAGGTAGTAGGGAGCAAGATGACTCTTTTTCCCTCCTTGCTCCTCCCCAGAGGAGGTAGTAGGGAGCAAGATGACTCTTTTTCCCTCCTTGCTCCTCCCCAGAGGAGGTAGTAGGGAGCAAGATGACTCTTTTTCCCTCCTTGCTCCTCCCCAGAGGAGGTAGTAGGGAGCAAGATGACTCTTTTTCCCTCCTTGCTCCTCCCCAGAGGAGGTAGTAGGGAGCAAGATGACTCTTTTTCCCTCCTTGCTCCTCCCCAGAGGAGGTAGTAGGGAGCAAGATGACTCTTTTTCCCTCCTTGCTCCTCCCCAGAGGAGGTAGTAGGGAGCAAGATGACTCTTTTTCCCTCCTTGCTCCTCCCCAGAGGAGGTAGTAGGGAGCAAGATGACTCTTTTTCCCTCCTTGCTCCTCCCCAGAGGAGGTAGTAGGGAGCAAGATGACTCTTTTTCCCTCCTTGCTCCTCCCCAGAGGAGGTAGTAGGGAGCAAGATGACTCTTTTTCCCTCCTTGCTCCTCCCCAGAGGAGGTAGTAGGGAGCAAGATGACTCTTTTTCCCTCCTTGCTCCTCCCCAGAGGAGGTAGTAGGGAGCAAGATGACTCTTTTTCCCTCCTTGCTCCTCCCCAGAGGAGGTAGTAGGGAGCAAGATGACTCTTTTTCCCTCCTTGCTCCTCCCCAGAGGAGGTAGTAGGGAGCAAGATGACTCTTTTTCCCTCCTTGCTCCTCCCCAGAGGAGGTAGTAGGGAGCAAGATGACTCTTTTTCCCTCCTTGCTCCTCCCCAGAGGAGGTAGTAGGGAGCAAGATGACTCTTTTTCCCTCCTTGCTCCTCCCCAGAGGAGGTAGTAGGGAGCAAGATGACTCTTTTTCCCTCCTTGCTCCTCCCCAGAGGAGGTAGTAGGGAGCAAGATGACTCTTTCCATGGTTAATTTATTCATATATTCAATTTAGGTAATGACTCCAGAAATCGTAATAAACAAGGTGGAAATGCTTTTATTATTGTCCTTTACTTTGCTTGGAAGGAGAATTACTTTGCATTTAAATTTAGTTGAATCCAAGATACAGTTTTTATTCCTTAAGCGGAGCGCATTGCCTCAAGAAAATCGTCAGTGAGAGATATCCCTACACGATATTTCGGGCACAGTGGGTCATCTTTTGTCCTAAATTCCCCACTATCTTACCGGGGAATATTGTTAGAAGAGCATTAATTTCTGTTCCTCAAACCTCCACTCCACTGAATGAAACAATCACGCGTGAGGAATAAATTTCTTTTATAATCCTTTACTTTTTTAGGAAGGAGATTTGGAGGGAAGTATATGTCTTAACCATAATCTCTTAATCTTTCCTTTTAAAGTCAAAAGTGGTTACATTTTCAGTAAAACTTCCTCCCAAAGTAATTTTCTTTAAGATGGTCAAGGTTTAGGAAACGGCTGAAAGACTAGACTGCTTATTTATGCCCATAGTGTCGACACAGTGTAGTTTAGTCTTACCGCTACTTCTTAACCTTTAACCCTCTCAGAGAAAAGTACTTTGGGAGGAAGTCTACCTCATATTACAACCCCTTTTTGAACTTTAAAGGGCGAGTGGAGGATTATGGATGAGAGTTAAACTTCCTCTCCAAATATTCTCTCCAGGAAAGTAAAGGATTATGGACGAGATTTAGTCCTCCTTCGCGATTGTTTCATTCAGGGGAGTGGGGGTTTTGGGGGACAGGAATTAAGACTCTTCGAACAATCTTCCCCTGTAAGATGGTGGGGGATTTTTGGCCGAAGATAAACTACTGTGCACAATGGCTCGTGTAGGGGTATCTCCCGATTTTTTTATTATCTGACGATTTTTTTCTGGCATTGCCCTCTTCTTTGGGAATGAGCAATGTTCATTGGATTAAACTGAATTTAAATGCAAAGTAAAGGACAACGACACAGGTTTAACCGCACTCACCTTTCTGGTTCTGCGGCATATTTTTTTCTACAGCTATTTTCTAAATAATATTTTATCACAGGAAGGTGTAAGAGCTTATTGGATTCTAGTCTTTAATTTGCTCTTTGCACCTTCCTTACATCAGCTAAGTTTACTTTCGTTATTTGCGAAAATCTCTATCTTTTTATTCTTCCCTCATACAGACTTGATATTATATATATTCACGTCCGCTTCATTTGTTAATCAACTATTCCATCGTAACTTACTATGAGGATCGACAGATTTACGATAAACGGAGTACAGGTGCTTTTCTTAAAGTTTATTTCCAAGTTCAAAGAGAATTTATTTGAAAGTGTTTCTGCATTTGTCTTTTAGCCAGTTGTTCGCTGTGGTGTATCATTGTTCACTTTCTTTACTATTCCTCAGGCTACCTGTTGATCGAATCAAATATTAACAGTTCATCAGAATGTGTCACGCAGAATCAACATGTATTATTATGCGCTGAACTGTCGGAGTGAGGGTGCTGCTGCGATACCCTCCTACTCGTTCTATATTTTCTTTCCAAATAAAGCTTACTGTGCTTACATACATAATGAAATGTTCACAAGGTAACGTTAGCTTTTGGCTTCAGAAAAAAATAAACAAATACTAAGCAAAATAAACTAGTCGTTTAAATATAGAACTCTTACTAAATGATTGCCAATTAAATCTCTACACTTTAAAACGTCACTATAGTGTTATCGAGCGCAGAATGAACTGTCTTTTGAGTCCATCTTTCAGCTTTGTCCGAGCGATTATCAGTTTTTTTTCTAAAATTTCGAGTGCTGTGACAGCAAATGGCCTTGTTTCACTGAGCCTTCTGGAGAATTTGATTATCCATTCAATATTTCTAAATCCTCTTCCGAAACTTCGGCGAGACAAGAAAAAATGTCCCTATTTTGCAGACTATCTTCAACAACTGAATAGTAATGGCTGATCGTACAAGGTATACCTTAGCCAATCAAAATGCAGTATTGCATTAGTATAATCCGGTAGATTTGTACTAATGATAAACAGATTACTGTACCGTTGTCAAGCACAATAACTGTTGGTTATTAATTCTTACATAATGATCAAGAGTGATCACAATAAAACGTTTTCATGAAATCATTATGAAGACTGATTGACTTTGTGAATTCTTTTGTTAGAAAACATTTTTGGACCTAGAAATTTTAAAGTTAAAATTGTAAATTTCATTTTCAAAGTTAAAACTTTAACTTTGCAGCAACTATTTACTTCTGCTGGCATGTTGACACGA
Organism: Orbicella faveolata; assembly: GCF_042242905.1. Classification (NCBI taxonomy): domain Eukaryota; kingdom Metazoa; phylum Cnidaria; class Anthozoa; order Scleractinia; family Merulinidae; genus Orbicella; species Orbicella faveolata. The sequence continues at coordinate 4,502,850 of NW_028301553.1, forward strand.
CCTTGTTTCCTTACTTATCATCAACAACACGCTTTGCCTCCATCTGAACCAGTAGGGAAGAAATGACTTGCAGTTAATGTCTTTTTTCAGGTTTTCTGAACTGTACTTAACAAATCTTAAGAAAGAAACTGACATATTCATTTCCACTTGTCTTATTCGCATCCTTGGATGGGCCGTGGCTCAATATTTCTCTGCAAACTGAAGTCGAGTGATACAAAACTTAAGCCCTGCTCCGCTGTGTTAATACTTGGTTGGATTATCGCTTACAGAAAACAGCACCTCTTGTCAAAGATAGTTTTTTATGTTTTTGGTATCCTTAAAGGGACACAGTCGGCTTTGGGACCGCGCTGACCTGGACACTAGTTTTCTCACTTTGAAAAAGTTCACCTCAACCTGAAATCAAAGATACTCGTCGAGTACATCTAGAAATCCGCTTCAATCTTCGCAGTGTTTTGCTTGATTTTCAATCGTTTACTGAAAAACCTGTTTTTGAGTGGGCTTTTGCTCATCCTATGTTTTGTATCATATTTGGTTAAAAACAGTATGGATCGTGTCTCTGTGATATGCAAATTAACTATGAAATCAGATGGTATCTAATGCGCATGTGCTCCAGCTGACTGTGTCCCTTTAACTTTTAATAGGGTACCACTGATTCATGCTTCAAAAGTATTCATATTATTGATAAAAGAACGTAAAACCGAAAAATCAAAAACAAAGCCTCTCCAGTCTTTTCAAGGTACTGGACGTTTTTTTAAGCTTTTCGAAATATATGAACTGATTATGTCGTTCTCAAACCTTTTTATCAGCCTAGCGTTTTTGTCAGTAGTCCGACATCACCAAGTCCAATTACATCCTTTACAGGGACAGGATCCGGTACTTCTTTTTTTATTAGGTTACGTCGGTCCTTGCAAATTGACCTTGTGTTTTCACTGCTTACCAAAGCGTGGCTTATTTAACTATCAGAAACCATAGTACACTTGCCTGCCAAGGAGTTGAAAAACAAATATTGCTTCGGAAACAACATCAAAACTCGATCTGCTATTACCGACCAGCTAAGAAATAGACTGACAAATGCGGGGTAAAAATACAACCTTTATCAGCAATGATGTGAAATGATTTCCTGCTGCAAATTATTAACGACCTGTTAACATGTCCACGACTAAATTTCCTCACGGTTACGTGTTTGATTCTCGGTTCCAGTTTCTTATAGGTCATCGATACAATTTCAAGCATATCCTTAAGACAGTTGCATTTGTTCAAATCATAGTTAACAGAGGGAATGGTTAAGGATCCCAGCAAACATCAAAAAAGCAAACAAACAGGCTAAGAGTTATGTTGGAAGGTCTTTGACCCTGTACATCTTTTTGTTTTATGCTCCTAGACTGTGCATGAATTACGTAATCGCAATATTTCTATTGGTTAGCTGTATGAGCACACATAACAACTTTTTGTATTTTTCCAGATTTTGGGCAGGGTCAACCTCCCTCCCCCGCCCCAAACAGCCAACAAAAACATACAACAAAGAAATTTGCCATGATTCATAATCATTTCCCTCTATTAACCATGTTCAAATGTATCGTGTTTAAGTACTTTCTTATCTCACTTTAATTATTAATTGCCTTAATTGCCAATGCGTCTCGAAACAGTATTTAGGTCAATGCTCTTTCCAGTATCTTGATAAAGTGAAAACATTGGAAACTGACGCAGATCAATATAAATAACTAAACTTGGTAACTCCTTGTTAAAACAATCAGGGAACGTTTTGTTGTGTCAATTAGTTCACTGCTTTTCTTGACGCTCCTGTGGCAAACAAGCACACTCAAAGGTGTTTTATGAATTTTAGTGTACTTTTCTAAGCTCAAGTCCATGTTTTAGACATTTTTATGGTTTTTACAAAGTCTTAATTAAGAAAAAAAAATTGAATCGCCATATTTTTTAGTATTTTCAAACTTTTTGACATATTTGCAAATTTTGAAATCCAAGATGGAGGTCCTTTTTAAAAGCACGATATCAGTTTTACCTGACAAGTTATTGCACGAAACTTAACATTTCTAGATGATTTATCACCACATACTGCATATATGTTTTATTACTATACCGCATTTATAATTTGATGAACATGGAAAGAGACGCTCTCAGTTAACCTTCACCCTTTGCAGGTTCTAAAATTTGTTTCATTTTTAAGAACTCCATATAAGAGATAAAAAGGATAGACGAATATGATTAAAATTCAAAAGGTTTGTTCAAAAGTTCCAAAGCAAAAATTAAACCTTAATGATAATTATGTCTTGAAACCTTTCCTCAGGAATACTGCTTGTAAATACTTCTTGTAAAATCACGGTTCCTGCACTAAGTGAGACTAGTTTCTAACTTCTGATAATAACGTTTTCCAATGCAATAACTTTGTACTAATCTTCCTTATGTCGAATCGATGTAAAACTTTTACACTGAGTTGCTAAAATGAGCTTAGATCAGGAGCCATAATCGGGGACGGAGGCCGTAAGCACGCGCCATTTCTAGTATTGGGGCTGTCCCTATGATATGGGACAATTTTTCTATTTTTAGAACAAATTGCGCCATCGTGTGCGGAAAGCGCGCGTACACGCTGCGAGGATTTTTGCGGTTGTAGCGCGGGGGCAATGGCATCCGAAATTCCAGACATGTTTTATGCTTTTGGCCCACAACTCAATACGTTTATGTCTGTTGGAATTTTGCTCAAATATTTTCGTCGTAAGCTGCTCCAATTCGACTGAAGTAAGGCAGTGTCGAATTTAGGTATGTCCCGTTTTATATCACTCAGACCAAGTTGTGTTCCGCTGCTTCTTTTACAAGTGTTCCACATTACTCCACTATAAATTTCACATATGCTGAAGATTAACAGCTTTTCCGTAACACAGCAAAAAAACTGGTTGGAAAAATTTGGATATTGCAGCGTTTTAGGACTTCAAAGTTTCCCTCCTCTTGCCACACGCTTGGGGGATTTCGCCAGAGTCTATCGCCACCGAAAAGTAGTAAGCAATTGCAAGTTTGCATTTCGCCTGAATTGTAAGTAACACTTGATATTTCATCAAGACCCAATAAGTTTACGTCTGTAGACACGGCTAGGCTTTGTTTGTGTAAACATTCAATAAATTGTCTGTTGTCGATGAATAAGAGCGCCCGCCGATCCGTGTTTTTTGCAGTCAGTAAACATGACAAATTGGACTTCCGCAATAATATCTCTAGTTTTTAAATATGTTCAAGGTTGATAAATGTTTGAGAACATATTAAACTGCTTAGCTGAAAATATGTGAATACGGCAGGAATAATCACCAAAGTTACGATGACGTTTTCTTTAATCAACTCGAATAACGATTTCGATTTTGTTGGCTGAGTTATCAAAACTCCTTGTCTATTTTATTTTCGCAGCTCACGTAGGGGCCAAACCACCCCCCTAATGTTTCATGAAGGCTATATTTGCTTGGTTTATATATTTCTGAACCAAGTTTGGCAGATGAACTTTCTTTGTTCTCCAGTTTATTTTAATTCGGAAGTTGTGGCAAAATGTCAGATTATGACGTCATAATTGATGACGTCACCAAAACGTGCTATAATTTTTTGTAAAATCTGATGTAAAGATTATATCATTGGAAAGGCCTTGCCTTGAGGAGTAAAATGCCGGAAACCGTTTTTTGCTATGATGATTATTTTTTGAGATATGGTAAATTAAATTTTTTTTGCTTTCCCCCCCCCCCCGGGAATTTGCTTAACCATACTGTCCTTCTTAAGTCAGTCTCTCTGGTTTATTTTTTTCAGTCTTTTTCTAGGAAGGCTAATAATCTAGAAAAATAGAAAGCTTGATGTTGTCAAAAATCGTATGGTTTTAGAAATTTGATTTTCGGCTTTGTTAGGATAGTATTAACAGTAAAAAAACGGGTGACGTCACAGGTTATGACGTAACAAAACTTATTTTAACGCAATAACACTAGAGGGATAATTTTTTATTCCGATTTTCTTCTTTATTTTTGCTTTAGTCATCTGGCACATCACATGTGCAACATAGCTGCATTTGCTGGAACAAAATTACGGCTCCAATTTGGTGATTTTTCTCAAGGGGAGGACTCCATATTTTGCAGAGTTATTTTTCATATTTAAAAATGCCATATTTCATGTAATTTTTGTGATATGGACAAATTTTTTTCAGGTTTCAACTCCCCTTGATGTCCTCTTTCCAACACATTGTACAAAATATGCATATTAAAAACTTCAAAAGTGGCAAGAAACATGACGTCATCACTGTGACGTCACAACTTTGACATTTACTGACATTTTTCACATAAATATTTGGTGTAGAAAGAGTTTATATTTTTTAAGTAATGCGAAATAATGTGAAATATCCAAGAACTGATGAAACATTTGGGGGGTGGTTTGGCCCCTAGCTGTGTAAAATTTCACTACGTTGAAGAAACACACATGATAGTAGCCTTTTGGCGTTAGTGAAAATTGTTGCAGAATCTCAGCACAAAAGATAACGAAAGAAATCTTTGTCAAGATTTGTTGCCAATTAGCTACAATTGAAAACACAGACTCGGACTTTAAAGTGCACGCCCTGGAGCTACTTGTACGCGTCAGACGTTCCTTCCAAAACTTGCCAAACGAGCAGAAATATATCAAATAATATCAAAAACAGGTTTTGGTTATGATTAAGCACTGTTTGAGAAATTCACAAATTACCTCGATACCAGAGTAGAGAGATTTCTTACATAAACTTTATTCTTTAGACAACATCCACGCGAGAACCCATGACATGTGCGTGGATCCGCGCGGATGTATGTCCGAGTCAGGGTGGCGCAATTTGTTCTAAAAATAGCAAAAGTGCCCCATATCATTAGGTGCGCGCAGATCCCGAGACTTACGGTCTCCGTCCCCGGTTATGGCTCTTGCTTAGATTGAAGATTGTTTATTTTTTACGGAAAACGACATTCCAAGGAAGCGGGAGACTGCGCGTGCAGCAATTAACATACTATGTAAATTCAAAGCTTTCTAAAGTTTTCGATTCTATTTTATCTATTTTCTATTTCACTATTACATTTCATAAGTGTAAACAGTAGTTTTGATACCTTTTGACCTGTGTACTTGTTTTATTTATCTATTTTTCTCTGGGTCCATTTTTATTTATTTATTTATTTATTTTTATTTATTTTTATTTTTTTTGCTGTTTGTTTCAAAATGTTTCGACCATTACTTCAGTTTATCATTACAGCTACCCTGAGAGACTAGCGTCACATATTTATTCTAGCTGGAATGTTATTTGTTTGCTGTTTGCTTGAATACTGACACAAAAACTTTATTCACATACAACAAACTGTTGTTTTCTTGAGAAAAAGAAAATACTCAAACTACACTTTGAAATCTATGTCAGTGAAACATCGCTACATCGAAAACATGACATTTCTCTAAAGGCTTGAGCCCACTTGTGCCCGGACACATGCAAGTACGTATCGAAACCAAACAACGCTCGTAAATATTTTCAGCCACCTGTTCTCTGTTCTAAACGTTAATTTTCCATGTTAAATGGTGTAGCAAGACACTAATTTGCCCTAGGCGATGATATTTTTTCATTCACCTCCATGTTTAACACTGTACTTATATCAGTTACACAGACGAAAAAGTAGTGCATGTTTATATAGATTGGTCAAGCTTCGAACATTGATGACCGAAAAATGATCGTGTTTGGCAAAGCGCAATTAGAATTGTCATGCCGATAAAGTCATGAGCTCTATCAGTCGTTATAAATGAAGTTGCTGTTCGTTCTTGAATGCCTGACAATACTATTTTAAAACACATTTGATTTTGAGTAATTCCTTCTCTAAATGAATCGCCTTTAAAGTTCATTTGCGGCCTCGTATAAGGAAAGCATTGTTCGCACTGCAAATTATCATTGTACTATTAAACTGGAATTGTTCTCGTAAATTGTCGTACATGCTTCTCTGTCTGCAGCGTAAGTGGATCACTTCCTTAAATCTTCGTTCGCAAAGCCAAGCCGAGAGTAAGCTGAAATGCTACGTTAGAATCTTTGTTTTTCACAATGTTTATATCAAAATAAATTTGTAACAATTTCTAGTACCACCACCACGTTTTTATTCTGTTAAATTTGAATTCAAAATGTTAGGAAAAAGCACTTCAATTTTGCATTGCGGAGAATATTCGGCCGTTTTAAGTTGTCCTTTAAAATAATAAATTGCGATGTTCAACCTTCCACTTCAGTCTCGTACTCAAAATATTCATTTTCCCAATTGATTGTCATACATTTCTTTTGTTGTTAGTTTATGAATTTGGTAACATTGCCTTTGTAACATACTTGACAACGCAACGAGGTACGATGTTATATTTTGATCACTCTTGGACTGAATCCGTTAATGGTAAACGACTAGAGAAACAAGAAAACGGCTTATCTGAAGTAAGATATTTCCAGGCCAGGGTCCAAGAGCCAGTACACTGCTATCCAAAATGACTACACATTTCTTTGAAAGGGCATTAAACCTAGAAAGAAAGGAAACATCAACAAAATAGCTGGTTAATATTGATTGTATCACTTAACACTTACTGTTTTCACAATGTTCTTACGAAGGTTATAATAATTAACACCAGCATGTTTTATTCTGTAACTTTGATTCCATTATGTTACTGGACAAGTCTCCAATCTTCAAGTAAAATTCTTCTTACTAGTTACAATATATCCTGATTCCAATATTTTCTCTCCAACTGAAATGCTTATAACAAGGGTCAGGAAGGCATTTATATGGTCAGACTCTGATCACTCTTTGGACTGAAACCGTTCAATGGTAAACAGAGAAGAAAACGACTTACCTGAAAAAAGGTCTTTTTCTGGCTGTCAACTTGAACCAGGCTTCGAGAGCTTACACACTTTGATCCAGCATGGCTACACTTTCTATTGAAACGATGTTTGCATTCAACCTGGTGATAAAAAGAGCAGAAAACAACAAATTAAATTACTTTTCAACGATTATCGGATCTCCAGTTGTGTTAATTTCGAATATTTGCCCCTAAATACACATTTACAGTGCTTTTCTAAAGCTTTACTTTATTGAAATTGATGAACAAATCTCTCGCAATCGTGTACTTTTAAGAATTCGTTCGGACATCAGAACAATTCCTCGTTGCCCAACCGGTATGTAAGAGTTTATGGGTTCGAATCCCGTCACGGACGGAGATGTTCAATTCTTTGTCCCAAACTCACCACACGATCAAAATTTCATCTTTCACTACTCCCGATTAGATTTCTCTACAGGATACTTGGAATGACACAGTTATTAAAGTGGTCGACGACAAATTCAAGTAAAATAAGGAAAGGGTGAACTTATCTGAATTAAGATTTTTCCAATATGTCATATATAGTGCACCAGCGTTCAAGAATTACACACTGCAATCCAAAATGGCCTCACTTTCTCTTCAATATCCGAGTTCACCTGGCAAAAAGGGAGATTAAACATAAAACGAACTATTTTTTTCATCAACAAATTCGAGACGTGTTTATAAATTTAATAACAGGCAATTCTGCAGTGACTTCTTAAAGCAGGTATCAATACTGTACGGTAAAATTATTTAAGAAAACACTAAATTTTTGTTGGCTGGCAAATCTCAAACAAACTTCCTGGTTCTGCCGAGGACATTAAAATAGTTAAAGATTTTCTCTGCAAGATACTTTAAAATGTATTGACATGGAAGGAGATTTTATTAACTTTAGACTGAAACCGAAAAAAAAGGAAAATTTGAGGTGCTGGACTTATTGTAGAGAAAAAGCGTTTCCAGCCATTAGCAAGCAGTGAACTACTGATTGAAACCACCGAGTCCAAGAGCTAACGAAGTTGTTTTTCTTGCATTGGCGAATTTTCAGTCCTTCGTTTCATAAATTTTCCAGAAACCAAGTGAGGCAAGGTGCAAATAAATTTCTAACACCGGCAAAAAATATTTTATGAACGTTACTGCTGAGCTTTGGTGGTACATTTAGACAACATTTCTCAGTTAATGAATAGAAAACTGCGAAGATAATATCTGGTCTATCTGAACCAAGATGTTTGCAATACTTACATTGTACCAAAGAACATTAGAGCCACGCACTGTCGTACAAAATGGACTTGTTTTCTCTCAGCATATCTTTTTTAAAACCTGCATGAAAAAGAAAAGAGGAAGCTTTGATACACTGACTTTTAAAAACTACGTTAGGCTTAGGAATTTGGTCAAAAAAATGCAGAGCTAGCGGTTCACAGAGACATTTAAAGCATAAATACTATTCAGACAGCGTTTAAACGCACAAAGCAGTATAAACTTATTATTTTTTTGCTACATGAAGACAGTTTATTTGGTGATTTCCCTCGGGATGTACTCTACATAATAAAAGAAAATCAATTATTTTCTTCCTTGGACTGATACTGTAAATGGTATAAGACAGAAGAGTTAAGAAAATGAGAACGAACTTATCTGACTATAAAATCTTTCAGATGTCGTCTACTTGCATCGAAGCGAAGGGTAAAACACTACAATCCAAAATGGCTGCATTTTCTTTCAATGCACGTGCACTCTGTGTTCAACCTTGGAAAAAAGAGAGCAAATGTCAATAAATGAAGTAAATCTCCTTTATTCAATAGAACAGTCTTGTAGTTGTACGATGTTGCTATTTTCAGGCATATTACATTGTATTCGCTAGCCTGAAATCAAGAGACTAGAGAAATGCATTTTATAGTGGTGACTGGCTTTCTTTTCGCTCAGAAAATTTACTGAGTACAAACGTGTTAGGTCTGGGATTCTGGTGGTATATTGTATTTCGATCAATCTTGCTCTGAATTAAATCGTTTACCAGGAAAACGACGAACAAATGACAAAACTACGATGTACTTATCTGGAATCAGTCATTTCCTGTAGTCAACTACCAGGTTGCGCTAGAGCCCAAGAACTACAACCTGCAATCCAAAAAGGTTTCTGGTGCATTTTAATTTAAATTACAATACACTAGAACAAAAAAATCATAAAATTGCAGCAAGGGTCAAACTGAACCATAGCAATCAATTTATCGTGATAGCTATCTTAGTCAGAATTTTTAAATCAGACTTTGCAACAAGGTCAGATCATACTTGTAAAATAAAGATAAAGTAAAACCTAGAATTTACCTGAAATTGGAGTTGATCGCAAAATGAAGAGACTGATAAAGAGAGAACGTAGCTTCAAAGCTGAACACGGCTGCTCATAATAGACTACGAGTAGTCCCTCTTTCACTTAGTCCGTCGTGCGTGACGCGAAAGAAATTCGCGAGAGAAAAATGGCCGCACGATATCCTAGGGGCTAGGAGCGCGCGAAAGGAGGGACTACCGCCTAAGCCCAAGGGTTTGCCCTTTCACGGCCGAGTGATTTTTCGGTGTAGGATTTCTCATCTTGACGTCCTCTTATTATCGCCTGTTATCAATAGCCCAGGGAGATCTGAATAAAATTGCTCTACTCTACTCTTCAAGTAGCCAGGCAAAAACATATGCCGTGAGAAGTATATCTTCGTTCAGTGTTCGTTCAGCGAAACTGCCAAAGAAGTTTTAAACAGAAGACGGCGAATGAGGCCTCTTGTAAGGATTTTCGCTACGTCTAAAAGTTATTGCGAAAATTTCAACAGAGTTTCAACCGAAAATTTACATTATACATTATACATTATACATAGGAGATCATCCAACTGCGGTGAAATGTTTGCCGATAGCAGCGGAAAATTTCAGGTGAATGTCCGGTTTCAAGTGAGAGTCCGGATCAATCTTTCAAATGGGCGGCAGAAAGGCCAAGTTCAGTGAATTGATATTCGCTGACTTAGACGATGCTGTTGAGCGGCGAAATCACTAACACGCTCGCAGTCGGGTTGGAGGCAGAAAGCTTTGCCAAACAAAACACTGGATGAATTTAAATCTTTCCAAAGCCTGTTGGCAGATTCGCAAGAACATCACGGCTTGCGAAGCGCGATTCCAACGCTTCGATTTGCTCTGGTACCGCTTCGATTTGCTCCGGTTCCAAAACATTCCTGCAAGACGTCACAGGTATCTCGAATGTTGACAACACGTTGTCAACGCGCCTAACATAAGCCAATCATATTTTTGCGTTGTGAGAGCAACGCATATAATTCAAACTCTTGGGCTTAGGCGGTAGTCCCTCCTTTCGCGCTCTCCTCGCCTCCAGGATTTCGCGCGGCCATTTTTTTCTCGCGGTTTTCTTTCGCGTCCCGCACGACGGACTAAGCGAAAGAGGGACTATTCATAGTCTAGCTCATAATGGTTACATTTCCTTTGGGTTCCCCTCTGTTCGTCTAATGCCAGAAGGAGAGAGGAAACTGTCAAAAATATATCACCTTTGAGTTTGAGGTCTTATCAGTCGGTCAATCAGTTTGGTAGTTAGAAACCGGCCATATAACATCGGACAATATCGCCTGCATTAACAAATTTCTTAATGTTCTCTTAGGATTATTTTCTCGCCAGAATTCAACGCAAGTTTACTCAAAATTGGTTCCATTCGTCAAGTAATTTCTGATTTCACGAAAATGTGAACAATTATGAAAACACGAGGATGAATGAAGAAAAGCCACAATACAATTATAACTCAAATCTGCCTTTATTTCTAAAATTCTAACTAAATATTTTGATATTACTTACCCGAAAATGTATCAGAAATCAATCGTGTGGCGAAGGACAAGGATGGCTGTATAACATCTCAACAAAGTCGCTCTCAAAGTAAAACCGACTAAATTAAACTCCAATTAAAACATTCACGAGCAGTAAGTTCAGCGGTTGTATGGAAACAAACTGTTCCTGCATGAGAAGAGAATTTAAATTCTCAGGGAATATTATTGACGTAACTTTAAAACTGTTCAGTCAGATCTTCATACCCTTAGCAACTCAGAGCATCGGAACAATGGACGACAAGCCGGGTCTAAAACACAGGTCACATTCCACAGGTCAAGAGTAGAAATCCTTACTCTACTGATGAATAACTATGCCAAAAGTTTCCCCTCGATCTAAAACAACATTTACGCAGAGTGCTAGGGTTAATTAGGGCTAGGAGACTGAATCTTGGTGCTGTTTATTTATCTGCAGCACAGTGACTCTGTACTCTGACTTGTGGAATGTGACCTGCAGTTCAGACCCATCGTGGACAACATTAAACAGTTACAAATACGACGAACAAGAGAGCTAGTATTTCTGAAATGTGGTATTCAGTAAGAAACTTTCAAACCTGCTATTCCGATGTGCTTGTCTAAACGAACTTGGTAATTCTTTATTCCGAAAGTTTCACACCCTCCCAGTATTCAACAATTTCTTCACTGTGTGGAGGTAAAAAATTGCTCAACGAACTGGTTATACTAAACCACTAAACTGCGGAAAAGGGCAAGCGTAGCGAAACGAGGCGAAAAGCGAACAAGGTCAAGAAATGCAAAAACGAAAGCGTATACTTATCTGCGAAGGAGAGCACATCGACGAAGATACTGGTCCACCTTCACAACACACGACGCTCTCTGACACTAAAATGAACGGGATGTCCTTTGAGACTTCCTTACATACTTGATTAAAATTCATTCCACCCACTAGAAAAGTGTTTGCTGCATCAGAATATTTCATTGAGATTTCTGTGCGTCAAACAATACAGCATACAATGATATCAATAAAAAAAATATCGAATAAAGCACGCACTCAGTCGCCAGTTATTTTCTTCTACAAAAGCACAGGTATTTCAAATGAAATTCGTTGAATAGTTTTCAAGAAGTTGACTCTTGAAGTCCTTTGTGATATCACTTAAATCCCCAAGGAAAGACTGAACATGTGTCTTCGGGAGCTTGAAATTCATCGCCGCGTTTTAAATGCACAACGTGTCTTATTCTCAATTGTGGTGGCATTTTACAGAGCCAAGCCCTGAAAACTAAAGGTGTCAGGTGTTTACCATGACAGGCACGGAAGGCAGTGCTCGGACTATTCGGTGACAACACTGGGACTCTAAAATTTTGTGAAAGCAAAAAATATAAACATATCAAAAATAATTCTGATAAATGTATTTAACATCAATTCTGTCTTGAATTCCAAACATGATTTGTTACCCACAATGCAAGGATTTGAGTTAGAGACAAAACTAGAGG
>NW_028301553.1:4520000-4590000 GCF_042242905.1 Orbicella faveolata
ATTGTAAACAGCATAATTGGAACAAAGCCTGTTTGTCGTCTTAGTGAATCTGACAAACAGTATTTAAGTGTGCTCGTCATCAAGGTACAGGATTTAATATTTTTTGTGTGTTTATCTAGCGGTGGATACATGTTCAAGGTGCCAATGCACTCACTTAAGTACAAGTTTTTATTAATACCTCAAACATGACTTACACAAGCTAAAGAGATATAACTACCCAGGCCAGTGCTTCAATCATTGAATGTTTGTTAACATGCTATATGGTGGCTTTACTAATAGACTCAAACTTAGAAAGACACATGTTTGATGTGAAATTTGACTCTGATCAGGGATGGTAATAAGAGGACGTAAGTGGTGTTAACTTGTGAGAATCGTTACAAGCTTATTGCATGCAAATTATAAAGAAAATCTAATGACTTTATTTTCTACAAATAAACAAAACCGATTTTAAAGGCCTGTTTATATTTATTCATGTTGCCATGGCAACGGCACATTCGTCAGCTTAACCATCAAAGAACCAAAGTTTGTGTTGTAAACTTGCTTGCTGCCATTTTTGGCGACCGAGGGATCAAGGGTTTTAGAGAAAAAGGTGAATGAAACAAAGGTATCAAAAACTGTTCAGCCACCTTAAAGTGCACCTAACCCCAAAATATTTTTTCGCTAAAATGAATCCACTTACTGTTAAAACTAATTCGGCGAAAAAAATTTTTGAATTTGGTTGAATCCTCAATTTGCTATGGCCCGCCGAAAACGCGAAAATCGCCCTAAATCGGCGCCATTTTGTTTCACGACCGAGTTCTGGGGGGAATGGGTCCAGCGGCAGTTGTGACGTCTACCCAGGAACGAAACGTGTTTCGCCGCTAGTCATTTCACTGTAGTGGCTGTGTTGCTCGTGAAGAATTTGCAGCTAAAATGCCTACGAGGTGTGTTGCAGGCGGTTGCAGCAACACCCCAGACTTGGAAAATGGAATAGCGCTTCACTGTATTCCATATTTTGGTGACGATCGGCCACAAGCGAAAAAAAGACGAAAAAAGTGGCTGGACTTTGTAAAGCAAGAGAGAGCGAAGTGGGAGCCTTCGAAGAACTCGGCCATCTGTTCAGTGCACTTCAAGCCAGAAGATTTCCACCTCAGGTATGAAGTTTATATCAGAGTCATCTGAATAAAAACTCATCTCTGACTCTGAGGAGGAAGACATCTTGATCTTCTAGCGAAAATTTGGGCGTTTTAGAGCTAAAATATGCAAAAGCGAGTATTCTACACTACGACGTCCAAAGAAAGCAAAGAGAAATGACTGAGGGCTGTTCTATTCGGTAGCTGGGTAGACGTCACAACCTTGCTCGACCCAGACTCCCTAAAACGCGGTCGTGAAACATCTCGAGCACGACTTTGGCGGGCCATAGAAAATTGAGGATTCAACCAAATTCAAAAATGTTTTCGCGGAATTAGTTTAAACAGTAAGTGGATTCGTTTTAGCGAAAAAAAAATTTGGGGGTTAGGTGCACTTTAAGCCTCGCGGAGCCAAGTTAGAATTTTAATATATCAAAATTGGCCTATTAACAACAAACATAGCATAGTCGGATCAAAATTCCTTTCAGGTGCGTGTTTTTCACAATTCAAAGCACATAATCTTAACGTGGGATGCATTTCTTTTGTTCAAAGCATAATTCTCGTGGCTGTAATGAATTTTAATGTGGGTATATATAAAGAAGTGTAGAATGACACACCCATTTTAGCGTCGGTTGCCGTTGCATTGAAGGCAAGGGCGAAGACATCTTAGTCGCTGTGCTCCCCTCAGGCAAGTCCAGGTTTTCTTTATTTATCGCCGTTGAATTGAAGGCAAGGGCGAAGACACCTTAGTCGATGTGCTTCCTTCAGGTAAGTCCACATTTTCTCTAGCTAGTTACGCGTCCTAGCTGTTTCCCTCGTCTTTCAATTTGATCATTTAATGGTATAATAAAACTTTCCTCAATGCTGTGAAAGCTTCGAGGTGCATGTGTTTTTCCTTGACACCGAAGACTGTATTTAGGCGAAGTTGAAAAACCGAATAGCAAACATTTCTCTTGTGAGTAACTGAATGGATTATTTTTAATAAAATGTTTGTTTACAGCTTGATAATCTGCTTGGTTTGCCGTTTGACTTTGTCATTCGCAATTTGTTTCGTCACCTCGGAGCGCTACCATGTACACTCTTTTTAACTGTTATACAAACAGAAAATTCCAACCGCCTTTGCCTTTGCTCTGATACGAAGAGAACAGTTATGTAGTTATATCAGAACCTATAACTAATCTTCAGTTCGTTCCTACTGCAGTGCACCACTTTGTTGGTAGTCGTTTAAAAGTGTTATTCCTCATTTTGAGGGAGTTTTGTTACGTGCAAGGCCGATAGACGTCCGTTAACTGATACTAATACTCAATCAAGTCAGTTTTGCTTGAGTTAACACGCGAAAAACTTAACCATGACTTTCCTGTTTGTTCACAAGAATTGACCACAGGCAGCAAAGTTGTATCCAAAGGAATTGAATTGGAGTGACGGGCGTCATTCTCCAATTCAAATCAAGTGTAGCACGACCAGCTATGGACTCCTGGCAAGTTTCATGTTGACGACAACTCCGTTGAAGTTCAGATAAGTGAATCACAGTTGTCGCTAGATTTTATTTAATATAATCCTTTGAAGTTTTGCAGCTAAGTCCAGTTTAGGGGCATTCAGACGTAACATTAGAACCGGTTTGCAATTTAATAAAGAATGTGATCGATTTCAAAATGAGTGCACGTCGCTGGTAATTTTGTATGCCTTGGTGCTGAATGTTTCGTAATTTTAATGGACGAGTCTCGTGTTTGGACGTATTTTTGCTTAAAATTAACCCACAGACAAAAGTGACACGTATTATTTATTTCGAACTATTAAGTTAAAACATTTTTCATTTATCTTACAAATACAGGAAATCGAGTACCGAGTCTAAGATCTTACGATTTGGTGGCACTAAAGTTTTACTGTTTTTTTTTTTTTGTTTGTTTTGTTTTTTGTTTTTTCCTTTTTTTTTTTACATAATCCATTCGTAGAATGCTTCAGTTTATCGTCCTGCGATCGTGTTTTTCTGTTTAAAAAAAGAATTTTTTGAAATCCATAGCAAGAATCTAAGAACTTCTAACTTATTGACTACACTGGCAAATTCGTTTATTAATTCTAAAAAAAAAAAAATTATCTGAGCTGAAGCTAACTGACGAGCCTATAGGCGTAGTTCAATGAGGAAAATGAGCAAAAAATAGCAAAATTCTCAGCGCAGGAAAAGATTTGCAAGCTCGTTAGGCTAGCTATATTGTTATTTGTTCGCCAACATGAGAGCAATTGGCTTTTGAAACAAAGAGGTGTTTGGTTGTACAAAAATTGAATTCAAAACAATTGACGTCAATGTCTGCAAGCAGTGAATATTGCTCTTTATCTCTGATCCGTTGACAGAAAAACTTATTGCCAGAATGTTGTCATGGAAATCAAACGCAGATGAATCCGATGGATTGACCACACACTTCCCAAGGTTGCCTAGAGGCGGACACCAACTGGCAACAGCGAACCTGGTTGGCCAAAAACCACCTGGCGCCTGTCATGAGCTCAATGAGGAACAACATATCGTACAAAATAGAGATGTAGATGGATTGTGGCTGCCTTGTGTCCAACAGAGAACGAAGATGATTAATTAAAAAAGTAAGTAAATCTCGTTATCAACCTTACAGCAAGTCTTTTATCGTAAATGGCGGCTGTCCTTCATTATCAACTCATTCTTACGCTACCAAGTTGAATAGAAATACATGAAAGATGAAGAGTTGTTCCAAATCGATTGTCTTAATTTGTGACGGCCATTTATTATGGTTCAACTTTCTGACCACAACATGCGAACAAGTTTTTGGAGTGAGCAAGTTATGTCCATGAAATAATCATAAGCAAACCTAGGTGATTAAATAACTAAAGTTGCTGCCGTTTGCTCTGCTATCTCCAGGATGACCAAAGATGTGTTAAAGGACAGTTCACGAGTTTCTGGATTTATTCATCAACCTTAATTAATTGAATTTCATCAACGTTAACTGAATTTTGGATGGCAGTGTGCAGAGCTTCACTTCTAGCGTACGATCGATGACTGTTGGAAAAACATCTCAGCTCAGATAAGTAGATTATGGTTTTCCTATCTTTACACTCCAAGAGTGTCAAAAATCTTGATTCTGATTGTAAAATTGATAGGTTTTCAAGTTTCGTACCATTGCTGCATATAAGCGTACGGTTGTCTTGTTGTCCAGAAAATACCATAATTTATATCAGTACAATACACGTACACTGTGTTATGTTCGATAATAATTATTATAATGAGACTACTGTTTGTTTGGAAGGACTTTGGGTCGAACGTTTGTTGGCTCAGATCATTTTCGCGTGGGGGGTGGAGTTATTATGTGAAGGAACATCTTGCACTTTTCATTTTACGTTCTTGGAATTAAGCGTCGGAAAACGTTTAGGTGAAGAGGAGAATACCACGACGTAAATAGTCATAAAAAAGATTTTTTAATGATCATTAAATCCAATTTTGATAGCTAGCTTATATTATAACCAAGTTAGAAAGCATTATCCTTGATTCTTAGAAGCGCGAACAATACAACCCATCTTGGATTCCATGGGAATTCTATTTCCTTTTTGAAGAAAATGCTAAAATTCGAAAACACATCAAAACACTACTGTTTTCTGAAAAGTTACATAGTTATCAATTGAATCTAACACTGCTGTAAATTTATTAGTTGACAAGGTAGTGTTGATTGAATATTCTTTTTTCTGTCTCTCTCGCTCCAGGCGGCTGATATATCACTGTTGACAGAAAGGGTAGCCATCTTGGATCGCAATGTACTGTTGGACTCTGGCACAAGTTGACTATTGGAAACATCAAATCTCAGATAAGTACATTATTTCTACTCTCGTTAACTTTTAACAGTTTCGGCGTAAGAATTATGAAAATCTCAGAAACTGATTAACTAGAAGATATTGTCTTGATGAAGAACCAAATTCTTAGAATTAATATTAACAATATGAGAAAATCAGTAACGAGAATACACATTTTGAGCATGGGATGTACTAAAGAGTTACCACTTAGAAAAACTAAATTCTCAGAGTTAACATTTAAAACAATATGAGAAAACCAGTAATGAGAATATACATTTTGAGCATGGGATATGTTAAAAGTTACCACTCAGTTCGTTATGCTGAAGGTCAACCTGAAGCTATCGAATATTATATCTCGTAATTCTTGTTTTTTTCAAGGCATTGATGAAGACCATAACCAAAAGTTGTGGAAATTGAGATAAGAGAAAAAAAGTATTTTGCTAAATTGAGAACAATGGTGGTTTCTTTACGAGAAAAATTTCAATGAAGAGGAAGGGGTAGTAAGTAATTAATACATGGCCGCAGCTTATCAATAAAATCATGTCGTGAATTCTCACTAGTATTCCCATTAAGCCGAGATGAATGATACAACGAACTGTCGTTTTGCATGTATATATCCTTTGCATTTGGGTAGTATTCTCAAGAATATAAAGTGAAGTATCTCAATTGAAAGTTTTTAATCTGCCAGTTCGTCACTTCTCATACATTGCAAACTTCATGTAAGAGTGCTGTTTGTACAGCCGTATAACTCTTGACGGTATCACAATGAGCCAAATTAAAAGTAAGATTGCTCTAAAAAGGACTTCTTCTGTTTTTTGTTTGTTTGTTTGTTTGTTTGTTTGTTTGTTTTTGTCAAGTAGAGAAGGATTTTAAATCTTGAAAAAAATCTTGGAAAGGCACAGCTGGTCAGATAGCCGGACTACAATAGATCGTTTTCACTGTCGTGCAATAGAAAAAAAACAAGGAAATTCGATCTTATTGAAGATAAATAAAGAAGACTCCTCTCCAGGTTTTAGGTCTATGCGCCGTCCCAAACTTCAGTTATTTGCCTGAATGTTTTGCACAAATTTAAAGAGCTCAGTATGGTGCCGCCATATTGGTGTAGCTCCGTGGTACACCAATTGGCGAATCTTTGTTTACAATATTTGCCCCATAAGTGATACAGTTTCTGATGGAAATTCTGAATGTTGAAAGGGCATAGCACGATCAACTGTGTCAAGGAATTTGAGCGCGATGTATTGCATAATTTTTGAGCGACGCGGGTTTAAAAACTCAAAATCAGGAGCCATAATCGGGACGGAGACCGTAAGCGCGCGCCATATCTAGTATTGGGGTTGTCCCCATGATATGGGACAATAATTCTATTTTTAGAACAAATTGCGCCATCGCCTGCGGCACACGCGCGTACATGCTGCGAGGATTTTTGCAGATGTCGCGCGGGGGAAATGGCGTCCAAAATTCCCGACATTTTTCATGTTCTGGCCCACAACTCAACGCGTTTACGTCTGTTGGAATTTTGCTTAAGTATTTTCGTCGTAAGCTGCTCCAGTTTGAGTGAAGTAAGACAGTGTCGAATTTAGGTATGTTCCGCTTTAAGCTTAGATATATATCGCTGACCAAGTTGTGTTCCGACGGATGCTTCTGTTACATGAGCTATACATTACCCCACTTTAAATTTCACATATGTTGAAGATTGACAGCTTTTCCATTACACAGCAAAAAACTAGCTGGATATATTTAGATATAGCAGAGCTTCAGGACTTCATAGTTTCCTAGCTCCCCTTGCCACTCGCTTGCGAGGAATTTACCAGTCTATCGCGACCGAAAGGTAAAACAAAATTTGCTAGTTTGAGTTTCGCCTGAATTGTAAGCAACGCTTGATGTTTCATCAAGGCCCAATAACTTTACCTCCGTAGATACTGCTGAGTTTTATTCGTGTAAAATCCAGTAAATTCTCTGTTGTCGATGAACGGGAGCGCCCGCCGATGCGTGTTTTGTACAGTCAGTAAACATGACAAATTGTACTTCCGCCGCACTTTCGTGTGAAAGCGTACATCGAACTCGAACAATAACTCTGTAGTTTTGAAATATGTTTAAGATTGATAAGTGTTTGAGAACATATTAAAAGCTAAGCTGAAAATTTGCGAATAAGGCAGAAATAATCAGCAAAGTACGAGATGTACGATGACGCTTTCTTTGATAAACTTCGAATAACGATTTCGATTTTGTTGATCGAGTTATCAAAACTCCTTGTCTATTTTCATTTTCGCAGTGTAAAACTTCACTATGCTTATGTTGAAGAAACACACATGATGTTAGTAGCCTTTTTTGCGTTCGTGAAATGTGTTGCAGCATCTCGGCACAAAAGATAACGAAAGAAATCTTTGTCAAGATTTGTTGGCAATTGAAAACACCGACTCGGACTTGAAAGTGCACGAGCTGCACTATGCAAATGAGCTAATTGTACGCGTCAGACTTTCCTTTCAAAAACTTTTGCAAACACACCAAACAATAAGAAACCATCAAAACACGTTTTGGTTATGATTCACCATTGTCTGAGAAACTCACAAATTAACTCGATACCAGAGTAGAGAGTTTCTTGCTATATTCTTAAGTCAGAACAAACGAAAAAACATACGCGTAAGCTTTCAACTAGCGCGAGCAGATCTTATTATCCATTCTCAGCGGGAGATTGAAGTCTTGTTTTCGACCCTGAAAAGCCCACCTTTTCCGTTAGCTCAGAGCGTAAAACTACATATAAGCGCCCTGGTTCGTATTCCCTGCCTTATTCCCTACCTACGCTGTGAAAAATACGCAAGATAATCCCCAAAGGTCTTTCAACTCCCACCATTTGATCACGCAACGTGACAACATCCACGCAAGAGCCCTCGACATGTGCGTGGATCCGCGCGGATATATGACGTCAGGATGGCGCAATTTGCTCTAAAAATAGAAAAATTGTCCCATATCATAGGTGCGCGCGGATCCCAAGACTTACGGTCTCCGTCCCCGATTATGGCTCCTGCTCAAAATTTAACAAAGAATGTAAATGCTCATTAGGGCGTTTGCCACCCAGAAATTTGGCGGTTTTTTAAGGCCAATTTCTTCTCGAATATTACAGCCAAAGAGCCAAAAGTTTCACCAATTACTAAGTTTCACAAGCTCTTTAAATTGTTGTAGTCAATTCGTGTCTAGCGTGATACCTTCTCCGTGCATAGTAGTATGTCAATGAGGAAAAATGTAAAAAATGACCTCGGCAAAGATTCGCCAATATGGCAGCCGGAAAATAGTGTGACAATCTGGATCTTCTTGGTTATCTAGGCCATTGATTGACTATTCTGCACAAACCAACATATTAACACTTAACTGCTACTTTTATTTCACGAAGGGCTAAAAATCATGAGATAAGTATATATTTTTCGACAAACGCGATGTTCCGCACTGCCATAACTCTAAAATTCAAAATGCACTTGTTACCAAACGAAGGACACCATTGCGCTGAAATGCTGTCAAGATGTATAATTTTCGCACTTCTTGTGCCTGATGAGGATAGAAACTCTGGTGGTTCTTTACGTTTGGATTTAAACGCTTGATGAAGTCACATGAAAACGTTCCACTGAATTGAGCATAGAATAATTAAAGTTGCCTTATTCAGATCTAATCATTAATTAGTTCTACAATAATAATTAAGACAAAATCCGAGAGGAAATCGAGCAATTTCAGTTTTTATTGGACAAAAAGCTCCATCCAGAGTAATTCTAAGTATCTTGCAGTCCTTTCTGCATTTTCTAAAAGGTTACGATATAAATAGTTGCTTGAAATAACACCGAAAACCATTTCCCATGGAAATGTGGGAAAATAAGTTTCAAAGTTTAGAGAAATTGTGCAAGCAAAGGTAAACCTTCATCATCAGTTTCATTTCACCAGTAATTTCAAGTATTTCATATGAACTTCAAAATCTGTTTCAGTCGACATTTGGTGTCGTTAGAAATAATTTCCTTTGAGAAGATGTTTAGAACAGTCGCACAGCCGTTTGCAATACGATGTGAATAATCTCGGTACAAAGTTTTTTTCCACTTGTTACTCAAACGTCTTGTAGATTCCTTCTTAATTGCTCGGAGGAAGATTATTGAATGAACTTGGTGAGCAATTGTAAAAGGAGACCATGAAACAACTTTCATACCGTTACTGGAATTTGTTAACACAGGATTTGGCAATATGACTTCTACCAGTACCAGAGTATACAAGCTTATTGAAGTGCCTTTGCAATTAATTTTCAACTTGTTTTTTTACTTGCATAATGTTTACATTAATGGAGCCCTGAGTAGTTTCTTTTTTCATCACGGCATGCTTATGGAAGCACGTAAGGATACTTTTTTGAATATTTTAACCGACCCACCCCTCCAAAAGAATGAAAAACGGCCAAAATATATAGGGACTTTCAGAATATATTTAGGTAATTTCAGAATATATTTGCACATTGACCATTCAAAATCTGTGCAATGTCTTCTTTGGGGGGTTAAATCTTTCACGGACTCGTAGATAGATCAGAAAGAGAAAATGTTTTTAAAAAAAAATTCCTATGAATTAATTTAGGTCTATGGGTTAAAATTCACGGAGAAAACGTTTTTTCGCAATTTGCGATGAGTTCTCTTTCATCAAATTTTCTCTCATCAAATGTTCGTGATACAATGTTAACCGAAAACTGAAGTTTATTTAAAAATTTAATAAAGCAAAATTGTACTTATTAGAGTGTTTCATGTGAAAAAACGTTTTGAATGACATTCCAATGGGGGAAAGGAGCATTGTTGACTGGCCGTATTATCTATTGGACGAAACTTTGTGCTAAAATATTCAGAAAATACAAATTTTAAAGAAGACTCATGAATTATTATAACTGATCATAAAACGTAAATTGAAACTGTGTTAACACAACAATATTAAAGACATGATACAAGGTCAGCTAGACTTCGAACTGGAAATCCTTGAAAAAAACGCGGATGATATAATTAATAAATGGAATTTCTGTCGCTTATTTAAATCGACTTGAAAGATTCTACTTCTTGACTGGTTTTAAACTCACTACTTTGTTTTCAATTTCATTGGAAACTGCATGCGAAAACCTCTGTTTTTTATACATGAAAGAATGAATTTTGAGTTGTGGATAAGAAATGAAATAGTTAGCTTAAGCAACGACGATACCTACGCCAGGGACGACTCCTAGAAAGAAAAATGATATTTCTAATCTCCTAACAATCTGGATATCTGCTCCGTACCCCAATCAGTACTTAAAACTTGCTCAAACTAAATATGTAATGCCAGCGATCCATTCCAAAAAGAAATACAAAAAATTTGCCATCCCGACCTACGTTCTTCAAAATGCACAGAACCTGTTCATGTCGCATTACGGCTACAAAATGCACAAAGACTTAAAACGCACGCGCACAGCCATTGTTCTACTCAATAAACTTTTTGCTTGGTGACGTTTTCGTTGCTGTTTTATGTTTTTTTTTTCTTCATTTGGGATTTTTTATTTCCACAATTACATCAATTACAATCCTTTTTTTAACAATTAATTTACAGAAGAACGAATAAAGTTTGGTTTACAGAAGTTAACAATGACACCATATTGAATTAAGAAAAAAGATTTTGTCAATTCTTATCTTCATACTTATTTAACTTAACGATTTTCCTTAATGATAGCGTTGTCTACTATAATTATTAGTTAAAACTGCTTCCTCAAAGATCTTCTATTATTCTTTAAACAATTTAGTTTTATTCGATTTGAAATGTGTTTTTCAGTTTCATATTTAATTACCTAAATTCTTATGAAGTGGCTCAAGGAAGGTAATGTTTCTCTACATCGACAAGTCCACAAGAGAGATTTTCCTAAAATTACTATCTAATTAAATAGATCCATCTCCTCCTCAAAAGACCCAACAATAACATTGCAATATGTAAGCGAGAGGCTTCTGCAACTCTTGGTTGTGCTCAAAACCTTTTTCATTAACCTCATGCCAAAAAGAATATGAAAAAGAACAACCGAACAAAATATGGGATATTGTTTCCGTTTGCTGATTACAGATGCAGTTGGGATTAGAAACGTATCCTATTTTACACAGGCGGTCATTAGTAAACAGAACAGAATTCAACACTTTGTACCGAAAGGAGCGTAGATACGGTTCATTAGCAGCCCTCACTGGCAGAAGAAATGCCTCTGAAACTTGCTTGTCATCAAGGCTAAATTCTTTCTTTAGCTTGACCCATTTACTTGGTTTTCCAATTTTTGTTTTATAGGAAAACAATAGTCAACGTCACATTAGCGTTTGCCTTTACTGTGCTACGCAATGTTAGAAGATTGGAAAAAAATAAGCAATCATTATCAACACAATATTAAGATTAACAAATTTCTACGTGACTGAGAGTGCCCTTCCGTCCAAAAAATTTTCGTTGCCGTTGCCGTCGTGGTTTGCTTGAGCTCCTTAATGTCCGGAAAGTTAGAACACACGGGTAACTGGGAGCGTAAGGCGGTGTTTCGTAAGACATTTCCGTAAATTCAAATTTATAATCATATTACCTTTGTGGGATAACTGCTTGCAAATGATTTGTTTCTCCGCCTCTTTTAGCGTAATTCCGAGAGTAGTTAACGCAATTTTCCTGTGTTTATTTTTCTTTGGTGACATCAGACAATAAGTGTTTCTGATTTTCCTGAGTGGATAATTTCCAGCTAGAACTGATACGAAAAGTAAGTGTTCCATGAGTGGTGAATTCAATGTTTGGGCGTTAACAGGGTCTGAAGACAGATGTCAGCGAGGCATCAATTCTAAACCAAACCCGGTTGTTCACTGCATCACATGACTAAAAAAATGTATTATGGTTATGTTTGACAAAGGGAAATTGTGACAGGCGAGAGAGTTTACTAAACTGTTTGGCTATGTATATACCAGCCCAAAGGGAAATAAATAGACGGCTTTCTTGTCAATTTCAAATTAAAAACTGACTCTTCGTATATCACTTGCACAAAAAAGTGACTTGACTCAGCTCGAAAGCTCATTTCAAGGGCACCACTTTAAATATTGCAAATGAGCCAACGGATAATAAAGTTATAAAATTGACAGTGGATCAGCAATTAAATCTCTTGACTGAATTAAGACATTGCCAACGAGTCAGGTGATTAGAATAAATAGTAAATCAACTATGACATATTGTCTTGATGTCAAAATTTACAATATTTATTGCCAAATTTTCGTCTTTCGCCTACAAAAATCTACGAGAAAGAATGTAGCAACTAAGTATTGAATGTTTCATACTTTTAAGTGGAAAAAATATCAAACGTAAGATTTATTTTGCCAAATCGCTCGCATTGTGGGCTGAAATAGCGCCACAAAACACCAGCAACAGATTGTTTTCAGTCGTGTGTCGTGACGAAAGCTGACTCTATGCATTGTTAAAGAGGAGGCTAGGTAGAAGAAATGTACAATTTACCATCTCTTTGCGGCGTTCTTATTGGAAAAGGTCAGAAAAAAGAATTGGATTTACGTGTTTGAAAACTTTGTTTAAGTTCAATCTTGACACCAAAATTGCAGTACATATTCAAGAAGGGAAATCGATGCCCCCAGAATAACCATTACGTTTGATTTAGGAATTCTGGCTTTATAAATTACCCACAGACAGGTTGTAAGAACTGTTTCTGTGGCATATTGTGTAGATTTCATCTCGATACAGTCGCATTAAAGAGCATTAAATGAAGCGGCTGCAATTTGTGGCAGCTCGACTTAGCCTGTTTTTTTAAAAAACTAAATCAGTGACGACTAAGATGTTCAACGACAAAATAGGAAAAAAATTCCAAAGTAATACCAGGAGTGCGAATTTAATTCCTTACATGGTACAGTCACATGAAAAATGATAAGGAAAAACAGTACTTTTGTTTTAAGCGTCCTGTACAAAAAAAGTTAAGGTTGTGAAGTTCTTAACCAGTGATTTGTAGAAGAAAAAGTTAGAAACTTGCTGAACTGTAATTCAGAGGTGGATTGTTTATAAATTCAAGAGAAAGATATCTTTGCCATTTCGGTGCAAACGAAGATGTGATTTTCCAGCATACGCTCCGCTCCAGTTTTCACGTATTGTTCCTAGAAAGCGGTAACAAATTCAAGTTAAAAAGTCGTTCATCACTGAAACGTGTTATGTCGATTATAGAAATGGACTCTATTATTTCTAAGAAATAGTGATCAACAGCTCATTTCTCCTTTCACCAGATGATGAGAATTTCAATTAATTTCAGTTAATTACAATAATATTAATTTCAACAAGATGATGAGAAAAAAGGAAGTCGTCAACTTTGGATCATTGTCTTGCTGGAGCAGTGAATTGGCCATTTCCGAGTTTACCTTGTCCTTCTGTTTGAAAACGAGTTCTCGTGCAAAACCACTTTTGCGATGGAAGGCAAATTTCACTCTCGATTTCAGATTTTTTTCTAATTTCTTTGTGTACGATGACAATTAAAAAATAAGATGGTCAATACGCAGACACGTGAGTTAAGTTATAATTATCCATTTCCAACGTTCAATAGTGCTGCCCACTTTGTTGCAAAAGTAAACAAGAAGTAAAGTTATATTATTCCATGATGATGATTAGTTTTCGATTTTCCATTATTTTATTGTAACCAGAAATAATTTGGCAACACTCTGTTAGAAATGCTGCGGGATAGCTTAAGGCATTTTAAAATTATTCAGTACCTTTAAGATTCCTGGAAGGAATATAGCCTAGAGTAATAAAATATTTCTGTTTGTTGTGAACGGATATTAAATTTTCCAGTTAGTACCGATAAAAAGTGGTAACTCCATACATGTTTGGAGCGTTTCTAGCTACGGTCTTGAGAGAGGTGTCGGCAAGGCATCAAATTCCCCAACAAACCCGTTCTCGGTATAAAATGACTTACTATACACGACAAGTTCAGTGAGAAAATAAAAGCACTCTGTTTAACATTTCCGACAGTGGGAAACTGACAAGCGAGATAGTTTACAAATCTGATTTTGCCATCAGTCTCCAAAACGAAATAGAGCTTTTCGTCTACCAATTTTGAGTTTAAAATATGTTTCTTCACACTTCAGTTACACAAATAAACAGTAATTTGAGGCTCACTTAAAGAATGGCTTGATTTAGCTCGAAAGATCATTTCATGGGCACTTTATAAAATAGTAAATGAGTCGAGTCAAATGCTTTGTCTTACGGATAAAAAGGGTTTAAAATTGACAGGGGAAGAGCAACGTGTTCGTCACGTATAAAATAGCGGCAAGGTAGAACTGAATGAACTTTTCAATTCTCAAGAACTAGAAATCAACATACAATTTCTCCTAGCTGTTTTTAAGGTAGCTGAAGTAGATCTACAGTTCTTATTCATTTTAGCAGAACACGTTGTTAACTTGACTTTCTATAGAATGATAATAGAATCCTGGTTAACGGATTTTGTGATAAAGAAGAACCCAAATATTGATGGCATCCTATCAAACCCAAACGATACGAATAGCTTGTGTATATGAAAAGAAATTAAAGAAAGAAAAAACTTGACATAGAGATTTGAAATTTTTGCGCTCATTCTTGTTAAACCAGTACAGTTGGCAAATTAGCATATAACGTCTCAGTGCACGTATTTTCAATTGTCTAGATAGCACTTACACTTGCCTTCTGACTGATCAATAATGATAATTCTTGTCAACAGGATCACAGATATTAGACGGATCCGTTAAGAAAATGGACTGCAGCACTTATCAATATTACATTCAACCACCTTAAAATAGTGTTAAAAAAGGAGGTCAGCAAGTCTTCGAAAAGAGTTAAACATTACTGACTTTTTGAAAGCTATTTCATCAATAAACAAGACTTGCAAGGTAGCTTTCATCAGCATTTTCTTCTCTGAAACAATGTGAATCAAAGTATAATACTTAAGTGAAATTTCGCAAAGCCTTTCCTGGTGTTAAGAAGGTGTAACGGCTAATTAAAGGACTCACAAAAAAGAGCTCTTGAAACCTTCTACAACATTAGATCATTAAATAACGAGAACAAGATATATAAACAAGCCGCAAACTAAGTTTCCGGCCAAATCTTGTGTCCTTGTCCATTACTTTAAAACTTAAACGGTGTGTTAATAAATAAAGATCTAACCTCCCCCCTCCCCCAATGATCGCAACATGTATATCCAACATATCATAACATTTTGTGCGTAACATGTTGCACGCGCTTGGCCACCCTCTTGAGACATGTTCAATCATATTACGTGCTGATGGCTAATACTTAACCAAAACACCAAACATGTCGCAACAGGGTAGACAAACGCACACAACATGTTGGGAGGAGGTAGTAGGGAGCAAGATGACTCTTTTTCCCTCCTTGCTCCTCCCCAGAGGAGGTAGTAGGGAGCAAGATGACTCTTTTTCCCTCCTTGCTCCTCCCCAGAGGAGGTAGTAGGGAGCAAGATGACTCTTTTTCCCTCCTTGCTCCTCCCCAGAGGAGGTAGTAGGGAGCAAGATGACTCTTTTTCCCTCCTTGCTCCTCCCCAGAGGAGGTAGTAGGGAGCAAGATGACTCTTTTTCCCTCCTTGCTCCTCCCCAGAGGAGGTAGTAGGGAGCAAGATGACTCTTTTTCCCTCCTTGCTCCTCCCCAGAGGAGGTAGTAGGGAGCAAGATGACTCTTTTTCCCTCCTTGCTCCTCCCCAGAGGAGGTAGTAGGGAGCAAGATGACTCTTTTTCCCTCCTTGCTCCTCCCCAGAGGAGGTAGTAGGGAGCAAGATGACTCTTTTTCCCTCCTTGCTCCTCCCCAGAGGAGGTAGTAGGGAGCAAGATGACTCTTTTTCCCTCCTTGCTCCTCCCCAGAGGAGGTAGTAGGGAGCAAGATGACTCTTTTTCCCTCCTTGCTCCTCCCCAGAGGAGGTAGTAGGGAGCAAGATGACTCTTTTTCCCTCCTTGCTCCTCCCCAGAGGAGGTAGTAGGGAGCAAGATGACTCTTTTTCCCTCCTTGCTCCTCCCCAGAGGAGGTAGTAGGGAGCAAGATGACTCTTTTTCCCTCCTTGCTCCTCCCCAGAGGAGGTAGTAGGGAGCAAGATGACTCTTTTTCCCTCCTTGCTCCTCCCCAGAGGAGGTAGTAGGGAGCAAGATGACTCTTTTTCCCTCCTTGCTCCTCCCCAGAGGAGGTAGTAGGGAGCAAGATGACTCTTTTTCCCTCCTTGCTCCTCCCCAGAGGAGGTAGTAGGGAGCAAGATGACTCTTTCCATGGTTAATTTATTCATATATTCAATTTAGGTAATGACTCCAGAAATCGTAATAAACAAGGTGGAAGTGCTTTTATTATTGTCCTTTACTTTGCTTGGAAGGAGAATTACTTTGCATTTAAATTTAGTTGAATCCAAGATACAGTTTTTATTCCTTAAGCGGAGCGCATTGCCTCAAGAAAATCGTCAGTGAGAGATATCCCTACACGATATTTCGGGCACAGTGGGTCATCTTTTGTCCTAAATTCCCCACTATCTTACCGGGGAATATTGTTAGAAGAGCATTAATTTCTGTTCCTCAAACCTCCACTCCACTGAATGAAACAATCACGCGTGAGGAATAAATTTCTTTTATAATCCTTTACTTTTTTAGGAAGGAGATTTGGAGGGAAGTATATGTCTTAACCATAATCTCTTAATCTTTCCTTTTAAAGTCAAAAGTGGTTACATTTTCAGTAAAACTTCCTCCCAAAGTAATTTTCTTTAAGATGGTCAAGGTTTAGGAAACGGCTGAAAGACTAGACTGCTTATTTATGCCCATAGTGTCGACACAGTGTAGTTTAGTCTTACCGCTACTTCTTAACCTTTAACCCTCTCAGAGAAAAGTACTTTGGGAGGAAGTCTACCTCATATTACAACCCCTTTTTGAACTTTAAAGGGCGAGTGGAGGATTATGGATGAGAGTTAAACTTCCTCTCCAAATATTCTCTCCAGGAAAGTAAAGGATTATGGACGAGATTTAGTCCTCCTTCGCGATTGTTTCATTCAGGGGAGTGGGGGTTTTGGGGGACAGGAATTAAGACTCTTCGAACAATCTTCCCCTGTAAGATGGTGGGGGATTTTTGGCCGAAGATAAACTACTGTGCACAATGGCTCGTGTAGGGGTATCTCCCGATTTTTTTATTATCTGACGATTTTTTTCTGGCATTGCCCTCTTCTTTGGGAATGAGCAATGTTCATTGGATTAAACTGAATTTAAATGCAAAGTAAAGGACAACGACACAGGTTTAACCGCACTCACCTTTCTGGTTCTGCGGCATATTTTTTTCTACAGCTATTTTCTAAATAATATTTTATCACAGGAAGGTGTAAGAGCTTATTGGATTCTAGTCTTTAATTTGCTCTTTGCACCTTCCTTACATCAGCTAAGTTTACTTTCGTTATTTGCGAAAATCTCTATCTTTTTATTCTTCCCTCATACAGACTTGATATTATATATATTCACGTCCGCTTCATTTGTTAATCAACTATTCCATCGTAACTTACTATGAGGATCGACAGATTTACGATAAACGGAGTACAGGTGCTTTTCTTAAAGTTTATTTCCAAGTTCAAAGAGAATTTATTTGAAAGTGTTTCTGCATTTGTCTTTTAGCCAGTTGTTCGCTGTGGTGTATCATTGTTCACTTTCTTTACTATTCCTCAGGCTACCTGTTGATCGAATCAAATATTAACAGTTCATCAGAATGTGTCACGCAGAATCAACATGTATTATTATGCGCTGAACTGTCGGAGTGAGGGTGCTGCTGCGATACCCTCCTACTCGTTCTATATTTTCTTTCCAAATAAAGCTTACTGTGCTTACATACATAATGAAATGTTCACAAGGTAACGTTAGCTTTTGGCTTCAGAAAAAAATAAACAAATACTAAGCAAAATAAACTAGTCGTTTAAATATAGAACTCTTACTAAATGATTGCCAATTAAATCTCTACACTTTAAAACGTCACTATAGTGTTATCGAGCGCAGAATGAACTGTCTTTTGAGTCCATCTTTCAGCTTTGTCCGAGCGATTATCAGTTTTTTTTCTAAAATTTCGAGTGCTGTGACAGCAAATGGCCTTGTTTCACTGAGCCTTCTGGAGAATTTGATTATCCATTCAATATTTCTAAATCCTCTTCCGAAACTTCGGCGAGACGAGAAAAAATGTCCCTATTTTGCAGGCTATCTTCAACAACTGAATAGTAATGGCTGATCGTACAAGGTATACCTTAGCCAATCAAAATGCAGTATTGCATTAGTATAATCCGGTAGATTTGTACTAATGATAAACAGGTTACTGTACCGTTGTCAAGCACAATAACTGTTGGTTATTAATTCTTACATAATGATCAAGAGTGATCACAATAAAACGTTTTCATGAAATCATTATGAAGACTGATTGACTTTGTGAATTCTTTTGTTAGAAAACATTTTTGGACCTAGAAATTTTAAAGTTAAAATTGTAAATTTCATTTTCAAAGTTAAAACTTTAACTTTGCAGCAACTATTTACTTCTGCTGGCATGTTGACACGACCTTGTTTCCTTACTTATGATCAACAACACGCTTTGCCTCCATCTGAACCAGTAGGGAAGAAATGACTCGCAGTTAATGTCTTTTTTCAGGTTTTCTGAACTGTACTTAACAAATCTTAAGAAAGAAACTGACATATTCATTTCCACTTGTCTTATTCGCATCCTTGGATGGGCCGTGGCTCAATATTTCTCTGCAAACTGAAGTCGAGTGATACAAAACTTAAGCCCTGCGCCGCTTGGTTGGATTATCGCTTACAGAAAACAGCACCTCTTGTCAAAGATAGTTTTTTATGTTTTTGGTATCCTTAAAGGGACACAGTCGGCTTTGGGACCGCGCTGACCTGGACACTAGTTTTCTCACTTTGAAAAAGTTCACCTCAACCTGAAATCAAAGATACTCGTCGAGTACATCTAGAAATCCGCTTCAATCTTCGCAGTGTTTTGCTTGATTTTCAATCGTTTACTGAAAAACCTGTTTTTGAGTGGGCTTTTGCTCATCCTATCTTTTGTATCATATTTGGTTAAAAACAGTATGGATCGTGTCTCTGTGATATGCAAATTAACTATGAAATCAGATGGTATCTAATGCGCATGTGCTCCAGCTGACTGTGTCCCTTTAACTTTTAATAGGGTACCACTGATTCATGCTTCAAAAGTATTCATATTATTGATAAAAGAACGTAAAACCGAAAAATCAAAAACAAAGCCTCTCCAGTCTTTTCAAGGTACTGGACGTTTTTTTAAGCTTTTCGAAATATATGAACTGATTATGTCGTTCTCAAACCTTTTTATCAGCCTAGCGTTTTTGTCAGTAGTCCGACATCACCAAGTCCAATTACATCCTTTACAGGGACAGGATCCGGTACTTCTTTTTTTATTAGGCTACGTCGGTCCTTGCAAATTGACCTTGTGTTTTCACTGCTTACCAAAGCGTGGCTTATAACTACCATAGTACACTTGCCTGCCAAGGAGTTGAAAAACAAATATTGCTTCGGAAACAACATCAAAACTCGATCTGCTATTACCGACCAGCTAAGAAATAGACTGACAAATGCGGGGTAAAAATACAACCTTTATCAGCAATGATGTGAAATGATTTCCTGCTGCAAATTATTAACGACCTGTTAACATGTCCACGACTAAATTTCCTCACGGTTACGTGTTTGATTCTCGGTTCCAGTTTCTTATAGGTCATCGATACAATTTCAAGCATATCCTTAAGACAGTTGCATTTGTTCAAATCATAGTTAACAGAGGGAATGGTTAAGGATCCCAGCAAACATCAAAAAAGCAAACAAACAGGCTAAGAGTTATGTTGGAAGGTCTTTGACCTTGTAAATCTTTTTGTTTTATGCTCCTAGACTGTGCATGAATTACGTAATCGCAATATTTCTATTGGTTAGCTGTATGAGCACACATAACAACTTTTTGTATTTTTCCAGATTTTGGGCAGGGTCAACCTCCCTCCCCCGCCCCAAACAGCCAACAAAAACATACAACAAAGAAATTTGCCATGATTCATAATCATTTCCCTCTATTAACCATGTTCAAATGTATCGTGTTTAAGTACTTTCTTATCTCACTTTAATTATTAATTGCCAATGCGTCTCGAAACAGTATTTAGGTCAATGCTCTTTCCAGTATCTTGATAAAGTGAAAACATTGGAAACTGACGCAGATCAATATAAATAACTAAACTTGGTAAACTAGATGATTTATCACCACATACTGCATATGTGTTTTATTACTATACCGCATTTATAATTTGATGAACATGGAAAGAGACGCTCTCAGTTAACCTTCACCCTTTGCAGGTTCTAAAATTTGTTTCATTTTTAAGAACTCCATATAAGAGATAAAAAGGATAGACGAATATGATTAAAATTCAAAAGGTTTGTTCAAAAGTTCCAAAGCAAAAATTAAACCTTAATGATAATTATGTCTTGAAACCTTTCCTCAGGAATACTGCTTGTAAATACTTCTTGTAAAATCACGGTTCCTGCACTAAGTGAGACTAGTTTCTAACTTCTGATAATAACGTTTTCCAATGCAATAACTTTGTACTAATCTTCCTTATGTCGAATCGATGTAAAACTTTTACACTGAGTTGCTAAAATGAGCTTAGATCAGGAGCCATAATCGGGGACGGAGGCCGTAAGCACGCGCCATTTCTAGTATTGGGGCTGTCCCTATGATATGGGACAATTTTTCTATTTTTAGAACAAATTGCGCCATCGTGTGCGGAAAGCGCGCGTACACGCTGCGAGGATTTTTGCGGTTGTAGCGCGGGGGCAATGGCATCCGAAATTCCAGACATGTTTTATGCTTTTGGCCCACAACTCAATACGTTTATGTCTGTTGGAATTTTGCTCAAATATTTTCGTCGTAAGCTGCTCCAATTCGACTGAAGTAAGGCAGTGTCGAATTTAGGTATGTCCCGTTTTATATCACTCAGACCAAGTTGTGTTCCGCTGCTTCTTTTACAAGAGTTCCACATTACTCCACTATAAATTTCACATATGCTGAAGATTAACAGCTTTTCCGTAACACAGCAAAAAAACTGGTTGGAAAAATTTGGATATTGCAGCGTTTTAGGACTTCAAAGTTTCCCTCCTCTTGCCACACGCTTGGGGGATTTCGCCAGAGTCTATCGCCACCGAAAAGTAGTAAGCAATTGCAAGTTTGCATTTCGTCTGAATTGTAAGTAACACTTGATATTTCATCAAGGCCCAATAAGTTTACGTCTGTAGACACGGCTAGGCTTTGGTTGTGTAAAAATTCAATAAATTGTCTGTTGTCGATGAATAAGAGCGCCCGCCGATCCGTGTTTTTTGCAGTCAGTAAACATGACAAATTGGACTTCCGCAATAATATCTCTAGTTTTTAAATATGTTCAAGGTTGACCATATGAGGAAGTAGCAGATCCCATTAAAATAGTGCTCAATACACATATAGTGTAGAGCTGAGTATATGAGTAATAACGAAGAGGCAAGATTTGCTGTTACTCCGAGTTTCGTGCTTACGCACTCATCAGACAGTATTTAATGATAAGCATTCCTATCAACTAGATATATATACACGGTATTAAACAATAGGCTAATTGCTGGACTAGTTGCATTACAATAAGTGATAGTTATACTGGAAAACAATAGGTGTGAAGACAGAAATTACGGGGACGAGTATAAACTGCGTGGGTGCAGTACAATATAAAGAAAGTGTCAAGCGTTCTTCAAGTAGAATTTGTTCTCGTGCCGGCATTTAGAAATAAGTTCTGATCTTTTGTTTAGTAGATTGTCGTTGCTATGTTTGATAATCATTAGTTTCTCTGTGAGGCAGAGGTCGCATCGTTTGGAAATGTTGTTGTAGGGTCTTGCACGGCTAATAATTGACCATTTGATGTTGAAGTCTTGTTTTTTGTCGTGTAGTTGCCAGATGTATTTAGAAAGCTCGGTGTTGTTGATGTGTTTTCTGTGCTTAAATGTGGATTTGTGCTGCGAGAATCTCTGTTTGAATGTTCCTTCTGTCAGTCCAATGTAGTTCTTGGTTGTGTTGTTAGTTGTAACTTGTGCGTTGTAGATTACACTGGAAGTCAGGCATTTGTTGTCTAGCGGGCATTGGTCTTTTTTGCGGCAGTTGCATTGCTCTCCGGTGATTGCGTTGGCGTTGTTGTCGGCGTTTGTTATTTTCATGTTGTGTTTGTTGATTACTGTTTTCATGTTGTCCATGCAACTGTAGCTGACTTTGACGTTGTTTTTGTTGAAGAGGCTGTGGTATTTATGTTGGTTCGGAAAGTGCTTAGATATGAGCTTCAGGAATGTTCTACCGATGTTTGTCTTTACGTTTTTACTAAATGGAGGGTTGTACCATATAATGTTTCTTTGTCTGTTGCGTCGGGGGCGTGTTGGTTGATTGTCTTCGTTGTAAATTAGTGTTTCAGAGTATCCGCTGGCTTTCAAAGCAGTTTCGTAGATTGGTTTGGCCTTGTTGAATTCGTGTTCGTTGCATGAGTTGGCGGAAATACGGCGATTGATGGATGCTGGAAGTTGCTTTATTATGTTAGGTGGGTGGTTAGACTTTGTGTTGATGTACTGCGGCTCGTCGTTAGGCTTTCTGTAGGGGCAGTAGGTACCTTTTGTAAGATCGAAGGTGACGTCCAGGTAGTTAACAATTTTCATGTTAGTCTGTATGGTAATGTTAAGTCCATATGTCTTGAAGCGTCTTGTTATGTCCTTCCTTGTACGGTCTGCTTGAGGTCCGGAGATGTTTTTGAAGATGGCAAGTCCGTCGTCTCTGTAAAGCCCGATGTTGTCTATCCCGTATATGTTACACAGGTCGTCGAGAATGAATAAGCCTACGAGCTCGCATACTTCGGCTCCGTCGAAGCTGCCCATAGTAACGTCAAAAGAACTGTTGTTTTTCTTGATCCAGGCGGTGTTACTGTCAAAGAGAAGGGATTTTCTTGAATGCATAATAATATCGATGTCGCGGTCCGTAATGGAAGTGAATTGTTTGGCGAAGTTGATTGCGTCTGTAAGAAGTTTCTCAGTAATGGAAGGGTAGAAGTTCTCAATGTCAAATACGGCGAAGGTATGTTGATCTTTGTGTTGTATAGAGGAGAACCAGTTGATGACGGATGATGAGTTTTTCCATTGGTTAAGGCCAGTCTTCTGTCTCACAGTCGTGTTAATGTTCGCGAGGATTTCTTTACTGATACGTCCAATCTCACTTTTTGCAGGGTTAATGAGTGCCAACGCAATCACCGGAGAGCAATGCAACCGCCGCAAAAAAGACCAATGCCCGCTAGACAACAAATGCCTGACTTCCAGTGTAATCTACAACGCACAAGTTACAACTAACAACACAACCAAGAACTACATTGGACTGACAGAAGGAACATTCAAACAGAGATTCTCGCAGCACAAATCCACATTTAAGCACAGAAAACACATCAACAACACCGAGCTTTCTAAATACATCTGGCAACTACACGACAAAAAACAAGACTTCAACATCAAATGGTCAATTATTAGCCGTGCAAGACCCTACAACAACATTTCCAAACGATGCGACCTCTGCCTCACAGAGAAACTAATGATTATCAAACATAGCAACGACAATCTACTAAACAAAAGATCAGAACTTATTTCTAAATGCCGGCACGAGAACAAATTCTACTTGAAGAACGCTTGACACTTTCTTTATATTGTACTGCACCCACGCAGTTTATACTCGTCCCCGTAATTTCTGTCTTCACACCTATTGTTTTCCAGTATAACTATCACTTATTGTAATGCAACTAGTCCAGCAATTAGCCTATTGTTTAATACCGTGTATATATATCTAGTTGATAGGAATGCTTATCATTAAATACTGTCTGATGAGTGCGTAAGCACGAAACTCGGAGTAACAGCAAATCTTGCCTCTTCGTTATTACTCATATGTTCAAGGTTGATAAATGTTTGAGAACATATTAAACTGCTAAGCTGAAAATATGTGAATACGGCAGGAATAATCACCAAAGTTACGATGACGTTTTCTTTAATCAAGTCGAATAACGATTTCGATTTTGTTGGCTGAGTTATCAAAACTCCTTGTCTATTTTATTTTCGCAGCTCACGTAGGGGCCAAACCACCCCCCTAATGTTTCATGAAGGCTATATTTGCTTGGTTTATATATTTCTGAACCAAGTTTGGCAGATGAACTTTCTTTGTTCTCCAGTTTATTTTAATTTGGAAGTTGTGACAAAATGTCAGATTATGACGTCATAATTGATGACGTCACCAAAACGTGCTATAATTTTTTGTAAAATCTGATGTAAAGATTATATCATTGGAAAGGCCTTGCCTTGAGGAGTAAAATGCCGGAAACCGTTTTTTGCTATGATGATTATTTTTTGAGATATGGTAAATTAATTTTTTTTGCTTTCCCCCCCGGAATTTGCTTAACGATACTGTCCTTCTTAAGTCAGTCTCTCTGGTTTATTTTTTTCAGTCTTTTTCTAGGAAGGCTAATAATCTAGAAAAATAGAAAGCTTGATGTTGTCAAAAATCGTATGGTTTTAGAAATTTGATTTTCGGCTTTGTTAGGATAGTATTAACAGTAAAAAAACGGGTGACGTCACAGCATCACGAGCCAGAGCTAACCGGAAGCTAAAAAATTCGCCAGGTCCGGTTGCTATGGGGTGATGTCATTTATCTGTTAGGTTGCTGTCATCGGAAGACTTTTGCGGTTCTATTGTGGTTAGCGATAATTGCTTTCAGTGAGAGTAATTGTGTACAAAAGTAACCTGGTTATTTTCAGATATGATCTGGCCACACAATTGATATTTTATAATAACTTTTCATAACGCGGGAATATTGCGCGGTCATATATAAAAAAGACTTCGACTTCGAATGAACCCGTCATCGGTCGTTGAAAACGGACACAAAACGAGATGTGCCTCTGAGTTAGAAGATATGGTGTCTCTCTGACGCATTTGTGCGAAATTGAGCCAGTTTCCAATCGAATTTGCCTCGAGGAGTTAAAGGAGGCGCGTGGGTTTTCTTTCACGGGAAGGGAAACAAAGGAGCTGCCCTGACTATACATTTAGATTGGTTTTCGCTTAAACCATAAAACAGTTGTTGAAAACCAAACGAAACCGCCAGCCACGATTGATTTATACATGAATTTATTCGTCCAAGAACGACGGAGAGAACCAGAAAGTGTTTTCAGCTTGCGCTGCCCGTGACCAACCTCCCAGAGCATCGAATCAAGACAACAGCTTCAAAACTCAACAAGCAAACGCACCAAGTTAAGTCTTCCGATTAATATTTCATTTATATCATAACTTACACCCATTGTCATGCTTTTAGATTGTATGGGGACTAGATAGCTACTAAAATGTTAAATCACTATTTTCATTCGTGGGTTAGACCCTAGACTGAAGTCCAGTGCACACCAGTTTTCTGAAAGACGAATCCAGATATATAGTAAAATCACCATGTAGCCACATATTATATATCTGCTCTGGTTTGCCCACGCAAACGTCCTCGTAGTATTTCTACGTTACCGAGTGCTACAGGATATTTTACAAAAACCACATAATTTTTCAGTAATGCGTGACACTATAAGAAACAAAAACAACAACAAAATCGTCATTTTTCCGTCGTGCGTGACATTATAGGAACATGTTACATATCCTTTCTGGTTCATCCAGACTGAAGTCCATGCAATACAGTTGCTGAGTGCTTCGGGATATGTAACAAAATCGTCATAGTTATTTTTTCCGTCGTGCGTGACGTTATAGGAACATGTTACATATCCTTTTTGGTTCACCCAGGCTGAAGTCCATGCAATACAGTTGCTGAGTGCTTCGGGATATGTAACAAAATCGTCATAGCGGCAAAGCGGCATTTCTCGTAAAGAAATACATTATGTACTCGAGATTTCTATTGCTGTTGAGAGCTTTGTCATAATTTTTGAGATAATTTCCTGACTGCCATAACATTAACTGATTTTCAAAGTGTCGGCGCACATGATCTTCGAATTCGAATACTAGAAAATTCAGATTATTTTTGGAATCGCTAAGCAACAAACATGTATACAGAGAATACCCTAAACAAGTTTCAATCAGGCTTTCCGGCGGTGGAATATCTGAGAACATTTCTGACTCTCGGGCAATTGTGGGCTGTTGGGCATAGTCACTTCGCTTACTGAATAACAGTGATAACTGAGATTAGCAAAAACGTTTCATCTATACGTGCTCCGTAGCTTTACAAGAGTAAGAAATGTATCAGAAAGTC
Organism: Orbicella faveolata; assembly: GCF_042242905.1. Classification (NCBI taxonomy): domain Eukaryota; kingdom Metazoa; phylum Cnidaria; class Anthozoa; order Scleractinia; family Merulinidae; genus Orbicella; species Orbicella faveolata. The sequence continues at coordinate 4,546,259 of NW_028301553.1, forward strand.
TAAGTTTTAAACTGGCGTTTGCGACCCAACCTAGAAAACACATTGTTTCAACGTTATTTTTTCTTTTAATCCAAATTTTTCACGTCAGTCGCGCGATTTCCCGAATCGTCGACTACTAAAATGTTTTGTATCTTTCTGACACGATGGAATTGTGTTACAGTAAATATAATTTCACACTTTAGGATTATGACACATTCGTGCAAAACTTGACACGTTTTGTGAAACAAAAACGATCACCGACAGGGATATGATTACACTGGAATGTTGTAAGCCACTGGATATCCCGTGGACTTGTAGGACTAAAAGTTCTACATCTCCACGGGATCTCAGGTCTGTTTTTTGGTTGCTAAGAGCGTCTGGCTCGTTATGTTACGACGTAACAAAACTTATTTTAACGCAATAACACTAGAGGGATAATTTTTTATTCCGATTTTCTTCTTTATTTTTGCTTTAGTCATTTTTCCAACACATTGTACAAAATATGCATATTAAAAACTTCAAAAGTGGCAAGAAACATGACGTCATCACTGTGACGTCACAACTTTGACATTTACTGACATTTTTCACATAAATATAATTGGCAATAGGTCTCCTGCTCTTCTGCCAAGTTTGGTGTAGAAAGAGTTTATATTTTTTAAGTAATGCGAAATAATGTGAAATATCCAAGAACTGATGAAACATTTGGGGGGTGGTTTGGCCCCTAGCTGTGTAAAATTTCACTACGTTGAAGAAACACACATGATAGTAGCCTTTTGGCGTTAGTGAAAATTGTTGCAGAATCTCAGCACAAAAGATAACGAAAGAAATCTTTGTCAAGATTTGTTGCCAATTAGCTACAATTGAAAACACAGACTCGGACTTTAAAGTGCACGCCCTGGAGCTACTTGTACGCGTCAGACGTTCCTTCCAAAACTTGCCAAACGAGCAGAAATAATAAGAAACTATCAAAAACAGGTTTTGGTTATGATTAAGCACTGTTTGAGAAATTCACAAATTACCTCGATACCAGAGTAGAGAGATTTCTTACATAAACTTTATTCTTTAGACAACATCCACGCGAGAACCCATGACATGTGCGTGGATCCGCGCGGATGTATGTCCGAGTCAGGGTGGCGCAATTTGTTCTAAAAATAGCAAAAGTGCCCCATATCATTAGGTGCGCGCAGATCCCGAGACTTACGGTCTCCGTCCCCGGTTATGGCTCTTGCTTAGATTGAAGATTGTTTATTTTTTACGGAAAACGACATTCCAAGGAAGCGGGAGACTGCGCGTGCAGCAATTAACATACTATGTAAATTCAAAGCTTTCTAAAGTTTTCGATTCTATTTTATCTATTTTCTATTTCACTATTACATTTCATAAGTGTAAACAGTAGTTTTGATACCTTTTGACCTGTGTACTTGTTTTATTTATCTATTTTTCTCTGGGTCCATTTTTATTTATTTATTTATTTATTTATTTTTATTTATTTTTATTTTTTTTTTGCTGTTTGTTTCAAAATGTTTCGACCATTACTTCAGTTTATCATTACAGCTACCCCGAGAGACTAGCGTCACATATTTATTCTAGCTGGAATGTTATTTGTTTGCTGTTTGCTTGAATACTGACACAAAAACTTTATTCACATGCAACAAACTGTTGTTTTCTTGAGAAAAAGAAAATACTCAAACTACACTTTGAAATCTATGTCAGTGAAACATCGCTACATCGAAAACGTGACATTTCTCTAAAGGCTTGAGCCCACTTGTGCCCGGACACATGCAAGTACGTATCGAAACCAAACAACGCTCGTAAATATTTTCAGCCACCTGTTCTCTGTTCTAAAAGTTAATTTTCCATGTTAAATGGTGTAGCAAGACACTAATTTGCCCTAGGCGATGATATTTTTTCATTCACCTCCATGTTTAACACTGTACTTATATCAGTTACACAGACGAAAAAGTAGTGCATGTTTATATAGATTGGTCAAGCTTCGAACATTGATGACCGAAAAATGATCGTGTTTGGCAAAGCGCAATTAGAATTGTCATGCCGATAAAGTCATGAGCTCTATCAGTCGTTATAAATTAAGTTGCTGTTCGTTCTTGAATGCCTGACAATACTATTTTAAAACACATTTGATTTTGAGTAATTCCTTCTCTAAATGAATCGCCTTTAAAGTTCATTTGCGGCCTCGTATAAGGAAAGCATTGTTCGCACTGCAAATTATCATTGTACTATTAAACTGGAATTGTTCTCGTAAATTGTCGTACATGCTTCTCTGTCTGCAGCGTAAGTGGATCACTTCCTTAAATCTTCGTTCGCAAAGCCAAGCCGAGAGTAAGCTGAAATGCTACGTTAGAATCTTTGTTTTTCACAATGTTTATATCAAAATAAATTTGTAACAATTTCTAGTACCACCACCACGTTTTTATTCTGTTAAATTTGAATTCAAAATGTTAGGAAAAAGCACTTCAATTTTGCATTGCGGAGAATATTCGGCCGTTTCAAGTTGTCCTTGAAAATAATAAATTGCGATGTTCAACCTTCCACTTCAGTCTCGTACTCAAAATATTAATTTTCCCAATTGATTGTCATACATTTCTTTTGTTGTTAGTTTATGAATTTGGTAACATTGCCTTTGTAACATACTTGACAACGCAACGAGGTACGATGTTATATTTTGATCACTCTTGGACTGAATCCGTTAATGTAAACGACTAGAGAAACAAGAAAACGACTTATCTGAAGTAAGATATTTCCAGGCCAGGGTCCAAGAGCCAGTACACTGCTATCCAAAATGACTACACATTTCTTTGAAAGGGCATTAAACCTAGAAAGAAAGGAAACATCAACAAAATAGCTGGTTAATATTGATTGTATCACTTAACACTTACTGTTTTCACAATGTTCTTACGAAGGTTATAATAATTAACACCAGCATGTTTTATTCTGTAACTTTGATTCCATTATGTTACTGGACAAGTCTCCAATCTTCAAGTAAAATTCTTCTTACTAGTTACAATATATCCTGATTCCAATATTTTCTCTCCAACTGAAATGCTTATAACAAGGGTCAGGAAGGCATTTATATGGTCAGACTCTGATCACTCTTTGGACTGAAACCGTTCAATGGTAAACAGAGAAGAAAACGACTTACCTGAAAAAAGGTCTTTTTCTGGCTGTCAACTTGAACCAGGCTTCGAGAGCTTACACACTTTGATCCAGCATGGCTACACTTTCTATTGAAACGATGTTTGCATTCAACCTGGTGATAAAAAGAGCAGAAAACAACAAATTAAATTACTTTTCAACGATTATCGGATCTCCAGTTGTGTTAATTTCGAATATTTGCCCCTAAATACACATTTACAGTGCTTTTCTAAAGCTTTACTTTATTGAAATTGATGAACAAATCTCTCGCAATCGTGTACTTTTAAGAATTCGTTCGGACATCAGAACAATTCATCGTTGCCCAACCGGTATGTAAGAGTTTATGGGTTCGAATCCCGTCACGGACGGAGATGTTCAATTCTTTGTCCCAAACTCACCACACGATCAAAATTTCATCTTTCACTACTCCCGATTAGATTTCTCTACAGGATACTTGGAATGACACAGTTATTAAAGTGGTCGACGACAAATTCAAGTAAAATAAGGAAAGGGTGAACTTATCTGAATTAAGATTTTTCCAATATGTCATATATAGTGCACCAGCGTTCAAGAATTACACACTGCAATCCAAAATGGCCTCACTTTCTCTTCAATATCCGAGTTCACCTGGCAAAAAGGGAGATTAAACATAAAACGAACTATTTTTTTCATCAACAAATTCGAGACGTGTTTATAAATTTAATAACAGGCAATTCTGCAGTGACTTCTTAAAGCAGGTATCAATACTGTACGGTAAAATTATTTAAGAAAACACTAAATTTTTGTTGGCTGGCAAATCTCAAACAAACTTCCTGGTTCTGCCGAGGACATTAAAATAGTTAAAGATTTTCTCTGCAAGATACTTTAAAATGTATTGACATGGAAGGAGATTTTATTAACTTTAGACTGAAACCGAAAAAAAAGGAAAATTTGAGGTGCTGGACTTATTGTAGAGAAAAAGCGTTTCCAGCCATTAGCAAGCAGTGAACTACTGATTGAAACCACCGAGTCCAAGAGCTAACGAAGTTGTTTTTCTTGCATTGGCGAATTTTCAGTCCTTCGTTTCATAAATTTTCCAGAAACCAAGTGAGGCAAGGTGCAAATAAATTTCTAACACCGGCAAAAAATATTTTATGAACGTTACTGCTGAGCTTTGGTGGTACATTTAGACAACATTTCTCAGTTAATGAATAGAAAACTGCGAAGATAATATCTGGTCTATCTGAACCAAGATGTTTGCAATACTTACATTGTACCAAAGAACATTAGAGCCACGCACTGTCGTACAAAATGGACTTGTTTTCTCTCAGCATATCTTTTTTAAAACCTGCATGAAAAAGAAAAGAGGAAGCTTTGATACACTGACTTTTAAAAACTGCGTTAGGCTTAGGAATTTGGTCAAAAAAATGCAGAGCTAGCGGTTCACAGAGACATTTAAAGCATAAATACTATTCAGACAGCGTTTAAACGCACAAAGCAGTATAAACTTATTATTTTTTTGCTACATGAAGACAGTTTATTTGGTTATTTCCCTCAGGATGTACCCTACATAATAAAAGAAAATCAATTATTTTCTTCCTTGGACTGATACTGTAAATGGTATAAGACAGAGGGGTTAAGAAAATGAGAACGAACTTATCTGACTATAAAATCTTTCAGATGTCGTCTACTTGCATCGAAGCGAAGGGTACAACACTACAATCCAAAATGGCTGCATTTTCTTTCAATGCACGTGCACTCTGTGTTCAACCTTGGAAAAAAGAGAGCAAATGTCAATAAATGAAGTAAATCTCCTTTATTCAATAGAACAGTCTTGTAGTTGTACGATGTTGCTATTTTCAGGCATATTACATTGTATTCGCTAGCCTGAAATCAAGAGACTAGAGAAATGCATTTTATAGTGGTGACTGGCTTTCTTTTCGCTCAGAAAATTTACTGAGTACAAACGTGTTAGGTCTGGGATTCTGGTGGTATATTGTATTTCGATCAATCTTGCTCTGAATTAAATCGTTTACCAGGAAAACGACGAACAAATGACAAAACTACGATGTACTTATCTGGAATCAGTCATTTCCTGTAGTCAACTACCAGGTTGCGCTAGAGCCCAAGAACTACAACCTGCAATCCAAAAAGGTTTCTGGCGCATTTTAATTTAAATTACAATACACTAGAACAAAAAAATCATAAAATTGCAGCAAGGGTCAAACTGAACCATAGCAATCAATTTATCGTGATAGCTATCTTAGTCAGAATTTTTAAATCAGACTTTGCAACAAGGTCAGATCATACTTGTAAAATAAAGATAAAGTAAAACCTTGAATTTACCTGAAATTGGAGTTGATCGCAAAATGAAGAGACTGATAAAGAGAGAACGTAGCTTCAAAGCTGAACACGGCTGCTCATAATAGACTACGAGTAGTCCCTCTTTCACTTAGTCCGTCGTGCGTGACGCGAAAGAAATTCGCGAGAGAAAAATGGCCGCACGATATCCTAGGAGCTAGGAGCGCGCGAAAGGAGGGACTACCGCCTAAGCCCAAGGGTTTGCCCTTTCACGGCCGAGTGATTTTTCGGTGTAGGATTTCTCATCTTGACGTCCTCTTATTATCGCCTGTTATCAATAGCCCAGGGAGATCTGAATAAAATTGCTCTACTCTACTCTTCAAGTAGCCAGGCAAAAACATATGCCGTGAGAAGTATATCTTCGTTCAGTGTTCGTTCAGCGAAACTGCCAAAGAAGTTTTAAACAGAAGACGGCGAATGAGGCCTCTTGTAAGGATTTTCGCTGCGTCTAAAAGTTATTGCGAAAATTTCAACAGAGTTTCAACCGAGAATTTACATTATACATTATACATTATACATAGGAGATCATCCAACTGCGGTGAAATGTTTGCCGATAGCAGCGGAAAATTTCAGGTGAATGTCCGGTTTCAAGTGAGAGTCCGGATCAATCTTTCAAATGGGCGGCAGAAAGGCCAAGTTCAGTGAATTGATATTCGCTGACTTAGACGATGCTGTTGAGCGGCGAAATCACTAACACGCTCGCAGTCGGGTTGGAGGCAGAAAGCTTTGCCAAACAAAACACTGGATGAATTTAAATCTTTCCAAAGCCTGTTGGCAGATTCGCAAGAACATCACGGCTTGCGAAGCGCGATTCCAACGCTTCGATTTGCTCTGGTACCGCTTCGATTTGCTCCGGTTCCAAAATATTCCTGCAAGACGTCACAGGTATCTCGAATGTTGACAACACGTTGTCAACGCGCCTAACATAAGCCAATCATATTTTGGCGTTGTGAGAGCAACGCATATAATTCAAACTCTTGGGCTTAGGCGGTAGTCCCTCCTTTCGCGCTCTCCTCGCCTCCAGGATTTCGCGCGGCCATTTTTTTCTCGCGGTTTTCTTTCGCGTCCCGCACGACGGACTAAGCGAAAGAGGGACTATTCGTAGTCTAGCTCATAATGGTTACATTTCCTTTGGGTTCCCCTCTGTTCGTCTAATGCCAGAAGGAGAGAGGAAACTGTCAAAAATATATTACCTTTGAGTTTGAGGTCTTATCAGTCGGTCAATCAGTTTGGTAGTTAGAAATCGGCCATATAACATCGGACAATATCGCCTGCATTAACAAATTTCTTAACGTTCTCTTAGGATTATTTTCTCGCCAGAATTCAACGCAAGTTTGCTCAAAATTGGTTCCATTCGTCAAGTAATTTCTGATTTCACGAAAATGTGAACAATTATGAAAACACGGAGATGAATGAAGAAAAGCCACAATACAATTATAACTCAAATCTGCCTTTATTTCTAAAATTCTAACTAAATATTTTGATATTACTTACCCGAAAATGTATCAGAAATCAATCGTGTGGCGAAGGACAAGGATGGCTGTATAACATCTCAACAAAGTCGCTCTCAAAGTAAAACCGACTAAATTAAACTCCAATTAAAACATTCACGAGCAGTAAGTTCAGCGGTTGTATGGAAACAAACTGTTCCTGCATGAGAAGAGAATTTAAATTCTCAGGGAATATTATTGACGTAACTTTAAAACTGTTCAGTCAGATCTTCATACCCTTAGCAACTCAGAGCATCGGAACAATGGACAACAAGCCGGGTCTAAAACACAGGTCACATTCCACAGGTCAAGAGTAGAAATCCTTACTCTACTGATGAATAACTATGCCAAAAGTTTCCCCTCGATCTAAAACAACATTTACGCAGAGTGCTAGGGTTAATTAGGGCTAGGAGACTGAATCTTGGTGCTGTTTATTTATCTGCAGCACAGTGACTCTGTACTCTGACTTGTGGAATGTGACCTGCAGTTCAGACCCATCGTGGACAACATTAAACAGTTACAAATACGACGAACAAGAGAGCTAGTATTTCTGAAATGTGGTATTCAGTAAGAAACTTTCAAACCTGCTATTCCGATGTGCTTGTCTAAACGAACTTGGTAATTCTTTATTCCGAAAGTTTCACACCCTCCCAGTATTCAACAATTTCTTCACTGTGTGGAGGTAAAAAATTGCTCAACGAACTGGTTATACTAAACCACTAAACTGCGGAAAAGGGCAAGCGTAGCGAAACGAGGCGAAAAGCGAACAAAGTCAAGAAATGCAAAAACGAAAGCGTATACTTATCTGCGAAGGGGAGCACATCGACGAAGATACTGGTCCACCTTCACAACACACGACGCTCTCTGACACTAAAATGAACGGGATGTCCTTTGAGACTTCCTTACATACTTGATTAAAATTCATTCCACCCACTAGAAAAGTGTTTGCTGCATCAGAATATTTCATTGAGATTTCTGTGCGTCAAACAATACAGCATACAATGATATCAATAAAAAAATATCGAATAAAGCACGCACCCAGTCGCCAGTTATTTTCTTCTACAAAAGCACAGGTATTTCAAATGAAATTCGTTGAATAGTTTTCAAGAAGTTGACTCTTGAAGTCCTTTGTGATATCACTTAAAACCCCAAGGAAAGACTGAACATGTGTCTTCGGGAGCTTGAAATTCATCGCCGCGTTTTAAATGCACAACGTGTCTTATTCTCAATTGTGGTGGCATTTTTACAGAGCCAAGCCCTGAAAACTGAAGTTGTCAGGTGTTTACCATGACAGGCACGGAAGGCAGTGCTCGGACTATTCGGTGACAACACTGGGACTCTAAAATTTTGTGAAAGCAAAAAATATAAACATATCAAAAATAATTCTGATAAATGTATTTAACATCAATTCTGTCTTGAATTCCAAACATGATTTGTTACCCACAATGCAAGGATTTGAGTTAGAGACAAAACTAGAGGTCCAGAACAATGCTTTTCTCTGACTTTCCCTTGATAAAAATAACATTTCTCTAACCAAATAAACAACAGACATGGTAACGGTTTCTAGCCTGCCCTCAGGGGCAGCCCTCCTTTCCGCCCATTCATTATGACTGACAAGTTTTTAACAAATCCTTTTTTATAGGGAAAATGTCTTTTTCCTGACCATTTCCTGACCTTTAGCAGGGTGTCTAAAAAAACTCGATTAGCGAATAGTGCAGTGGTGAACAGTCATGGATAGTGGCGAATAGTCGTCAATAGTCACCGCTTTAGTTCAGCACTGATCTGGGTTCGTTGAAACTGATCATGTGAAAAAAAAAAATAAAGTAAAATAAAATAAAATACGAATGTGAGGTAAGTGCTCTGTGATTAGTTTATCAACTGAAAAGACACAAACGAGCTGCTCTGATAACCGGTCATAAAAACAACAACATCTAAGCTACATCTTGCGTTAATTGATTATCCATACCGGTGGCGAAAGTATATGATTGTAAGCAACTATGTCAGCATACATAGTTTAGGTCAGCGGTTTATTATCAAAAGGCTCGGAGCCATTCCTGTAATTAACGTCATGTTGCAGGCAGGAGTAGGCAAAATTTCCTATTTTCTTGTCAAAAGTTTACACAGTTGTGGAGAATACACATGGCTATACTGCATATGACCTGAATGGAGGGTAAAAGTGTTTCTTCAAGGCTGTCTACGAAAGACGAATGGACATCTCAGGTAGGCTGCCAGGAAGATACATTTTCACTTATAAGCAGCTTTTTTTAAAAAAAAAAAAATAAACTACTTAGTAGCTGAAGCTTATATATGGTATGTATTTTCCCAATATGAGTGTTTTGAATTATATGCAGATTGCAGTGCAGCCGTTGGATGATATTAAGTTAAAGGGCTCGCTACGCGCATTGAAGGATTTAGTTCAGACAGCGCTTGGACCAAATGGAAGGTAATTTTAAGTTCTTACATATAAAATCCCTAACTATATCAATGTAAGCGTAAATTTATTGTAATAAAATAAAACAATCAATTCTGATTGGTCCTCCCCACGTTTTAGTGGTCATTGTATTTAATTTGTTACTTGCATTGTAGCTTAGCCAATAACATGCTGTCAATCATGTTTACTGTAGTGTCGGCTGACACTATAGACCGATATATTGACCGATATATTGACCGACACTCAGCCAATACAAGGCTGATACAAGGCCGATACCTGGCTGATGTATCGACCGAGTATCAGTCAATATATTGGTCAACAGTATCAACCTGCACCACCTAATGTAAACATGATCCCATTTTGTTAATATCCCAGGTAATGAAGGGTTTAGTCTGCTAGATACCCTGGTCCCTGGGGTTTTCTTTCTTCTTCTTCTATCACAAAAAGCCATCTTTGTGGTGGTCAAAAAGAGTGTAAAAAGACATGTACTTCAGGGCACAAATTCGACCATTAGGATATGAAGAGAGCAAGAAAACCTCTGGAATCAGGGTATCTTCTCCAAAGACCTAGCACTAAATAAAGTTTGCTGATTCATGACCTGTATTTGACTGATTTGATAATGTACATTGATGTCAAACCCAGGAGAGGGGACCCTGGCCATATGTGAGAATTTGACATCTACTACACATCATCCCACCCCTTCAATTATTTTAAATACATGACATTTGTACATGTGGGGTCCGGGCGTGAGGGTTGGGATGCTTGACTTTGTGAGAGGAGTACTGAGCTTGAAGCCTAACCATATGTAATTGTTGGATCATCTTGGGAATAAAACCCATGACAACTGTTGGAAGGGAAGGGTTTGTTTTCCGTTATGCCTCAGTTAATTTATAACTGAAGGTAGATAAATATCCATTCTGCCAGCTAGGTGGCAATGGAATCTAGTGTCACACTGTACAAAATAATAGCTGTACAGATACAACAATAATTTCATTCAATACTTTTCACTACAATACATTTGTCTTTATTTTAAAAGCATGTGAAGTTTCCCATCTTTATACTCGTCTGATACTCAGGTTGAAGTTCTTCCAGTCATCCTCTGGTGGTCATGTGACTGTAACATCAACATCAGGCAAGATTCTTCACAGCTTGTCTGGCTTGTCACACCCCATACCAAGGTTGATACTATCTGCTGTGAAGGGCCATCTTGAAGGCTACAGTGATGGTGGTTTGAGAACAGCACTTCTCTTACTAAGGTGCCTATTAACCTACATGTAATTGCATTTCATCTATCAACACATACAACACATTGCATCCATCCATGAAGCGTAACAAATTAAGCACACAGTTTTACTTTTCAAACGTTTCAACAACACGCACCATGACTGGTACAAAGGAATTTTAAAAGAAAGATTTGTTGCGTAAGATTTTAAATTTAAATTTATCGATGACATAATTTTTTATAATATCAATTATTAAATTCTTGAATTTATGAATTTACTTCCATTTTCAACAATGTAATATTGTTATATTTTTTATTGTAAAAAAATCATTTTAATTTTATGTACTTACATTTTAGCTAGGTTGTATTTTCTTTGTTTACTTGTTTATCAATTAATTTATATTTATGTTACTTTAAGAGTGGGCTTCCTGCGAGGTAGGTTTATGGCTAAGCGCAGTTGGTACTATAAATATAGAATTGTCTTTAACCTACATTGAAAGTTTTGTCTGTTATGTAACACATGCAAAAATGTTAAATTATATTTCTCTTTCAAAGATGAAACTAGTAAGATGAAAGCCCCATATTTGGTACAGAACATGTAAAAAAAATGTGATGTAGTTGGAATGATTGCCACAACAACTTGCTCACACCTTGGGTTTAACACCTTAAAAAAAGGTGGAAAGAAACGCTTTGAAAGTAGAGAGTTGTATGAGACCTCATATAATCTTGCAATAATTATAGTCAGGGACCAAATCTTCTAGTTTATCTTTTTTTGTAGAATACTGTTACTGGTAATTGTAGAGGTGTGCATAGATTTATTGATCCTTATTGTTTCTCTGTTATAGTCTGATACAGTCATCCCTTGATCTGCCTGTCCCAAGAGCCCTCATCACTCAGATCAGTCAACATTCACTGCAAGTCATTACCAGTCACCTACAGTCATGTCGATGGAAAATGAACATTGATATTGGTAACATGAAGACCATGCTGTCCATTGTAAACAACATAATTGGAACAAAGCCTGTTTGTCGTCTTAGTGAATCTGACAAACAGTATTTAAGTGTGCTCGTCATCAAGGTACAGGATTTAATATTTTTTGTGTGTTTATCTAGCGGTGGATACATGTTCAAGGTGCCAATGCACTTACTTAAGTACAAGTTTTTATTAATACCTCAAACATGACTTACACGAGCTAAAGAGATATAACTACCCAGGCCAGTGCTTCAATCATTGAATGTTTGTTAACATGCTATATGGTGGCTTTACTAATAGACTCAAACTTAGAAAGACACATGTTTGATGTGAAATTTGACTCTGATCAGGGATGGTAATAAGAGGACGTAAGTGGTGTTAACTTGTGAGAATCGTTACAAGCTTATTGCATGCAAATTATAAAGAAAATCTAATGACTTTATTTTCTACAAATAAACAAAACCGATTTTAAAGGCCTGTTTATATTTATTCATGTTGCCATGGCAACGGCACATTCGTCAGCTTAACCATCAAAGAACCAAAGTTTGTGTTGTAAACTTGCTTGCTGCCATTTTTGGCGACCGAGGGATCAAGGGTTTTAGAGAAAAAGGTGAATGAAACAAAGGTATCAAAAACTGTGTTCAGCCACCTTAAAGTGCACCTAACCCCAAAATATTTTTCGCTAAAATGAATCCACTTACTGTTAAAACTAATTCGGCGAAAAAATTTTTGAATTTGGTTGAATCCTCAATTTGCTATGGCCCGCCGAAAACGCGAAAATCGCCCTAAATCGGCGCCATTTTGTTTCACGACCGAGTTCTGGGGGGAATGGGTCCAGCGGCAGTTGTGACGTCTACCCAGGAACGAAACGTGTTTCGCCGCTAGTCATTTCACTGTAGTGGCTGTGTTGCTCGTGAAGAATTTGCAGCTAAAATGCCTACGAGGTGTGTTGCAGGCGGTTGCAGCAACACCCCAGACTTAGAAAATGGAATAGCGCTTCACTGTATTCCATATTTTGGTGACGATCGGCCACAAGCGAAAAAAAGACGAAAAAAGTGGCTGGACTTTGTAAAGCAAGAGAGAGCGAAGTGGGAGCCTTCGAAGAACTCGGCCATCTGTTCAGTGCACTTCAAGCCAGAAGATTTCCACCTCAGGTATGAAGTTTATATCAGAGTCATCTGAATAAAAACTCATCTCTGACTCTGAGGAGGAAGACATCTTGATCTTCTAGCGAAAATTTGGGCGTTTTAGAGCTAAAATATGCAAAAGCGAGTATTCTACACTACGACGTCCAAAGAAAGGAAAGAGAAATGACTGAGGGCTGTTCTATTCGGTACCTGGGTAGACGTCACAACCTTGCTCGACCCAGACTCCCTAAAACGCGGTCGTGAAACATCTCGAGCACGACTTTGGCGGGCCATAGAAAATTGAGGATTCAACCAAATTCAAAAATGTTTTCGCGGAATTAGTTTAAACAGTAAGTGGATTCGTTTTAGCGAAAAAAAAATTTGGGGGTTAGGTGCACTTTAAGCCTCGCGGAGCCAAGTTAGAATTTTAATATATCAAAATTGGCCTATTAACAACAAACATAGCATAGTCGGATCAAAATTCCTTTCAGGTGCGTGTTTTTCACAATTCAAAGCACATAATCTTAACGTGGGATGCATTTCTTTTGTTCAAAGCATAATTCTCGTGGCTGTAATGAATTTTAATGTGGGTATATATAAAGAAGTGTAGAATGACACACCCATTTTAGCGTCGGTTGCCGTTGCATTGAAGGCAAGGGCGAAGACATCTTAGTCGCTGTGCTCCCCTCAGGCAAGTCCATGTTTTCTTTATTTATCGCCGTTGAATTGAAGGCAAGGGCGAAGACATCTTAGTCGATGTGCTTCCTTCAGGTAAGTCCACATTTTCTCTAGCTAGTTACGCGTCCTAGCTGTTTCCCTCGTCTTTCAATTTGATCATTTAATGGTATAATAAAACTTTCCTCAATGCTGTGAAAGCTTCGAGGTGCATGTGTTTTTCCTTGACACCGAAGACTGTATTTAGGCGAAGTTGAAAAACCGAATAGCAAACATTTCTCTTGTGAGTAACTGAATGGATTATTTTTAATAAAATGTTTGTTTACAGCTTGATAATCTGCTTGGTTTGCCGTTTGACTTTGTCATTCGCAATTTGTTTCGTCACCTCGGAGCGCTACCATGTACACTCTTTTTAACTGTTATACAAACAGAAAATTCCAACCGCCTTTGCCTTTGCTCTGAGACGAAGAGAACAGTTATGTAGTTATATCAGAACCTATAACTAATCTTCAGTTCGTTCCCACTGCAGTGCACCACTTTGTTGGTAGTCGTTTAAAAGTGTTATTCCTCATTTTGAGGGAGTTTTGTTACGTGCAAGGCCGATAGACGTCCGTTAACTGATACTAATACTCAATCAAGTCAGTTTTGCTTGAGTTAACACGCGAAAAACTTAACCATGACTTTCCTGTTTGTTCACAAGAATTGACCACAGGCAGCAAAGTTGTATCCAAAGGAATTGAATTGGAGTGACAGGCGTCATTCTCCAATTCAAATCAAGTGTAGCACGACCAGCTATGGACTCCTGGCAAGTTTCATGTTGACGACAACTCCGTTGAAGTTCAGATAAGTGAATCACAGTTGTCGCTAGATTTTATTTAATATAATCCTTTGAAGTTTTGCAGCTAAGTCCAGTTTAGGGGCATTCAGACGTAACATTAGAACCGGTTTGCAATTTAATAAAGAATGTGATCGATTTCAAAATGAGTGCATGTCGCTGGTAATTTTGTATGCCTTGGTGCTGAATGTTTCGTAATTTTAATGGACGAGTCTCTTGTTTGGACGTATTTTTGCTTAAAATTAACCCACAGACAAAAGTGACACGTATTATTTATTTCGTACTATTAAGTTAAAACATTTTTCATTTATCTTACAAATACAGGAAATCGAGTACCGAGTCTAAGATCTTACGATTTGGTGGCACTAAAGTTTTACTGTTTTTTTTTTTGTTTGTTTTGTTTTGTTTTTTTTTGCTTTTTTTTTTTACATAATCCATTCGTAGAATGCTTCAGTTTATCGTCCTGCGATCGTGTTTTTCTGTTTAAAAAAAGAATGTTTTGAAATCCATAGCAAGAATCTAAGAACTTCTAACTTATTGACTACACTGGCAAATTCGTTTATTAATTCTAAAAAAAAAAAAATTATCTGAGCTGAAGCTAACTGACGAGCCTATAGGCGTAGTTCAATGAGGAAAATGAGCAAAAAATAGCAAAATTCTCAGCGCAGGAAAAGATTTGCAAGCTCTTTAGGCTAGCTATATTGTTATTTGTTCGCCAACATGAGAGCAATTGGCTTTTGAAACAGAGAGGTGTTTGGTTGTACAAAAATTGAATTCAAAACAATTGACGTCAATGTCTGCAAGCAGTGAATATTGCTCTTTATCTCTGATCCGTTGACAGAAAAACTTATTGCCAGAATGTTGTCATGGAAATCAAACGCAGATGAATCCGATGGATTGACCACACACTTCCCAAGGTTGCCTAGAGGCGGACACCAACTGGCAACAGCGAACCTGGTTGGCCAAAAACCACCTGGCGCCTGTCATGAGCTCAATGAGGAACAACATATCGTACAAAATAGAGATGTAGATGGATTGTGGCTGCCTTGTGTCCCACAGAGAACGAAGATGATTAATTAAAAAAGTAAGTAAATCTCGTTATCAACCTTACAGCAAGTCTTTTATCGTAAATGGCGGCTGTCCTTCATTATCAACTCATTCTTACGCTACCAAGTTGAATAGAAATACATGAAAGATGAAGAGTTGTTCCAAATCGATTGTCTTAATTTGTGACGGCCATTTATTATGGTTCAACTTTCTGACCACAACATGCGAACAAGTGTTTGGAGTGAGCAAGTTATCTGTCCATGAAATAATCATAAGCAAACCTAGGTGATTAAATAACTAAAGTTGCTGCCGTTTGCTCTGCTATCTCCAGGATGACCAAAGATGTGTTAAAGGACAGTTCACGAGTTTCTGGATTTATTCATCAACCTTAATTAATTGAATTTCATCGACGTTAACTGAATTTTGGATGGCAGTGTGCAGAGCTTCACTTCTAGCGTACGATCGATGACTGTTGGAAAAACATCTCAGCTCAGATAAGTAGATTATGGTTTTCCTATCTTTACACTCCAAGAGTGTCAAAAATCTTGATTCTGATTGTAAAATTGATAGGTTTTCAAATTTCGTACCATTGCTGCATATAAGCGTACGGTTGTCTTGTTGTCCAGAAAATACCATAATTTATATCAGTACAATACACGTACACTGTGTTATGTTCGATAATAATTATTATAATGAGACTACCGTTTGTTTGGAAGGACTTTGGGTCGAACTTTTGTTGGCTCAGATCATTTTCGCGTGGGGGGTGGAGTTATTATGTGAAGGAACATCTTGCACTTTTCATTTTACGTTCTTGGAATTAAGCGTCGGAAAACGTTTAGGTGAAGAGGAGAATACCACGACGTAAATAGTCATAAAAAAGATCTTTTAATGATCATTAAATCCAATTTTGATAGCTAGCTTATATTATAACCAAGTTAGAAAGCATTATCCTTGATTCTTAGAAGCGCGAACAATACAACCCATCTTGGATTCCATGGGAATTCTATTTCCTTTTTGAAGAAAATGCTAAAATTCGAAAACACATCAAAACACTACTGTTTTCTGAAAAGTTACATAGTTATCAATTGAATCTAACACTGCTGTAAATTTATTAGTTGACAAGGTAGTGTTGATTGAATATTCTTTTTTCTCTGTCTCTCTCGCTCCAGGCGGCTGATATATCACTGTTGACAGAAAGGGTAGCCATCTTGGATCGCAATGTACTGTTGGACTCTGGCACAAGTTGACTATTGGAAACATCAAATCTCAGATAAGTACATTATTTCTACTCTCGTTAACTTTTAACAGTTTCGGCGTAAGAATTATGAAAATCTCAGAAACTGATTAACTAGAAGATACTGTCTTGATGAAGAACCAAATTCTTAGAATTAATATTAACAATATGAGAAAATCAGTAACGAGAATACACATTTTGAGCATGGGATGTACTTAAGAGTTACCACTTAGAAAAACTAAATTCTCAGAGTTAACATTTAAAACAATATGAGAAAACCAGTAATGAGAATATACATTTTGAGCATGGGATATGTTAAAAGTTACCACTCAGTTCGTTATGCTGAAGGTCAACCTGAAGCTATCGAATATTATATCTCGTAATTCTTGTTTTTTTCAAGGCATTGATGAAGACCATAACCAAAAGTTGTGGAAATTGAGATAAGAGAAAAAAAGTATTTTGCTAAATTGAGAACAATGGTGGTTTCTTTACGAGAAAAATTTCAATGAAGAGGAAGGGGTAGTAAGTAATTAATACATGGCCGCAGCTTATCAATAAAATCATGTCGTGAATGCTCACTAGTATTCCCATTAAGCCGAGATGAATGATACAACGAACTGTCGTTTTGCATGTATATATCCTTTGCATTTGAGTAGTATTCTCAAGAATATAAAGTGAACTATCTCAATTGAAAGTTTTTAATCTGCCAGTTCGTCACTTCTCATACATTGCAAACTTCATGTAAGAGTGCTGTTTGTACAGCCGTATAACTCTTGACGGTATCACAATGAGCCAAATTAAAAGTAAGATTGCTCTAAAAAGGGCTTCTTCTGTTTTTGTTTGTTTGTTTGTTTGTTTGTTTGTTTGTTTTTGTCAAGTAAAGAAGGATTTTAAATCTTGAAAAAAATCGGAAAATAGTGTGACAATCTGGATCTTCTTGGTTATCTAGGCCATTGATTGACTATTCTGCACAAACCAACATATTAACACTTAACTGCTACTTTTATTTCACGAAGGGCTAAAAATCATGAGATAAGTATATATTTTCGACAAACGCGATGTTCCGCACTGCCATAACTCTAAAATTCAAAATGCACTTGTTACCAAACGAAGGACACCATTGCGCTGAAATGCTGTCAAGATGTATAATTTTCGCACCTCTTATGCCTGATGAGGATAGAAACTCTGGTGGTTCTTTACGTTTGGATTTAAACGCTTGATGACGTCACATGAAAACGTTCCACTGAATTGAGCATAGAATAATTAAAGTTGCCTTATTCAGATCTAATCATTAATTAGTTCTACAATAATAATTAAGACAAAATCCGAGAGGAAATCGAGCAATTTCAGTTTTTATTGGACAAAAAGCTCCATCCAGAGTAATTCTAAGTATCTTGCAGTCCTTTGTGCATTTTCTAAAAGGTTACGATATAAATAGTGCCTTGAAATAACACCGAAAACCATTTCCCATGGAAATGTGGGAAAATAAATTTCAAAGTTTAGAGAAATTGTGCAAGCAAAGGTAAACCTTCATCATCAGTTTCATTTCACCAGTAATTTCAAGTATTTCATATGAACTTCAAAATCTGTTTCAGTCGACATTTGGTGTCGTTAGAAATAATTTCCTTTGAGAAGATGTTTAGAACAGTCGCACAGCCGTTTGCAATACGATGTGAATAATCTCGGTACAAAGTTTTTTTCCACTTGTTACTCAAACGTCTTGTAGATTCCTTCTTAATTGCTCGGAGGAAGATTATTGAATGAACTTGGTGAGCAATTGTAAAAGGAGACCATGAAACAACTTTCATACCGTTACTGGAATTTGTTAACACAGGATTTGGCAATATGACTTCTACCAGTACCAGAGTATACAAGCTTATTGAAGTGCCTTTGCAATTAATTTTCAACTTGTTTTTTTACTTGCATAATGTTTACATTAATGGAGCCCTGAGTAGTTTTTTTTTTCATCACGGCATGCTTATGGAAGCACGTAAGGATACTTTTTTGAATATTTTAACCGACCCACCCCTCCAAAAGAATGAAAAACGGCCAAAATACATAGGGACTTTCAGAATATATTTAGGTAATTTCAGAATATATTTGCACATTGACCATTCAAAATCTGTGCAATGTCTTCTTTGGGGGGTTAAATCTTTCACGGACTCGTAGATAGATCAGAAAGAGAAAATGTTTTTAAAAAAAATTGCTATGAATTAATTTAGGTCTATGGGTTAAATATCACGGAGAAAACGTTTTTTCGCAATTTGCGATGAGTTCTCTTTCATCAAATTTTCTCTCATCAAATGTTCGTGATACAATGTTAACCGAAAACTGAAGTTCATTTAAAAATTTAATAAAGCAAAATTGTACTTATTAGAGTGTTTCATGTGAAAAAACGTTTTGAATGACATTCCAATGGGGGAAAGGAGCATTGTTGACTGGCCGTATTATCTATTGGACGAAACTTTGTGCTAAAATATTCAGAAAATACAAATTTTAAAGAAGACTCGTGAATTATTATAACTGATCATAAAACGTAAATTGAAAATGTGTTAACACAACAATATTAAAGACATGATACAAGGTCAGCTAGACGTCGAACTGGAAATCCTTGAAAAAAAACGCGGATGATATAATTAATAAATGGAATTTCTGTCGCTTATTTAAATCGACTTGAAAGATTCTACTTCTTGACTGGTTTTAAACTCACTACTTTGTTTTCAATTTCATTGGAAACTGCATGCGAAAACCTCTGTTTTTTATACATGAAAGAATGAATTTTGAGTTGTGGATAAGAAATGAAATAGTTAGCTTAAGCAACGACGATACCTACGCCAGGGACGACTCCTAGAAAGAAAAATGATATTTCTAATCTCCTAACAATCTGGATATCTGCTCCGTACCCCAATCAGTACTTAAAACTTGCTCAAACTAAATATGTAATGCCAGCGATCCATTCCAAAAAGAAATACAAAAAATTTGCCATCCCGACCTACGTTCTTCAAAATGCACAGAACCTGTTCATGTCACATTACGGCTACAAAATGCACAAAGACTTAAAACGCACGCGCACAGCCATTGTTCTACTCAATAAACTTTTTGCTTGGTGACGTTTTCGTTGCTGTTTTATGTTTTTTTTTTCTTCATTTGGGATTTTTTATTTCCACAATTACATCAATTACAATCCTTTTTTTAACAATTAATTTACAGAAGAACGAATAAAGTTTGGTTTACAGAAGTTAACAATGACACCATATTGAATTAAGAAAAATGATTTTGTCAATTCTTATCTTCATACTTATTTAACTTAACGATTTTCCTTAATGATAGCGTTGTCTACTATAATTATTAGTTAAAATTGCTTCCTCAAAGATCTTCTATTATTCTTTAAACAATTTAGTTTTATTCGATTTGAAATGTGTTTTTCAGTTTCATATTTAATTACCTAAATTCTTATGAAGTGGCTCAAGGAAGGTAATGTTTCTCTACATCGACAAGTCCACAAGAGAGATTTTCCTAAAATTACTATCTAATTAAATAGATCCATCTCCTCCTCAAAAGACCCAACAATAACATTGCAATATGTAAGCGAGAGGCTTCTGCAACTCTTGATTGTGCTCAAAACCTTTTTCATTAACCTCATGCCAAAAAGAATATGAAAAAGAACAACCGAACAAAATATGGGATATTGTTTCCGTTTGCTGATTACAGATGCAGTTGGGATTAGAAACGTATCCTATTTTACACAGGCGGTCATTAGTAAACAGAACAGAATTCAACACTTTGTACCGAAAGGAGCGTAGATACGGTTCATTAGCAGCCCTCACTGGCAGAAGAAATGCCTCTGAAACTTGCTTGTCATCAAGGCTAAATTCTGTCTTTAGCTTGACCCATTTACTTGGTTTTCCAATTTTTGTTTTATAGGAAAACAATAGTCAGTCACATTAGCGTTTGCCTGTACTGTGCTACGCAATGTTAGAAGATTGGAAAAAAAATAAGCAATCATTGTCAACACAATATTAAGATTAAGAAATTTCTACGTGACTGAGACTGCCCTTCCGTCCAAAAAATTTTCGTTGCCGTTGCCGTCGTGGTTTGCTTGAGCCCCTTAATGTCCGGAAAGTTAGAACACCGGGTAACTGGGAGCGTAAGGCGGTGTTTCGTAAGACATTTCCGTAAATTCAAATTTATAATCATATTACCTTTGTGGGATAACTGCTTGCAAATGATTTGTTTCTCCGCCTCTTTTAGCGTAATTCCGAGAGTAGTTAACGCAATTTTCCTGTGTTTATTTTTCTTTGGTGACATCAGACAATAAGTGTTTCTGATTTTCGTAAGTGGATAATTTCCAGCTAGAACTGATACGAAAAGTAAGTGTTCCATGAGTGGTGAATTCAATGTTTGGGCGTTAACAGGGTCTGAAGACAGATGTCAGCGAGGCATCAATTCTAAACCAAACCCGGTTGTTCACTGCATCACATGACTAAAAAAATGTATTATGGTTATGTTTGACAAAGGGAAATTGTGACAGGCGAGAGAGTTTACAAAACTGTTTGGCTATGTATATACCAGCCCAAAGGGAAATAAATAGACGGCTTTCTTGTCAATTTCAAATTAAAAACTGACTCTTCGTATATCACTTGCACAAAAAAAGTGACTTGACTCAGCTCGAAAGCTCATTTCAAGGGCACCACTTTAAATATTGCAAATGAGCCAACGGATAATAAAGTTATAAAATTGACAGTGGATCAGCAATTAAATCTCTTGACTGAATTAAGACATTGCCAACGAGTCAGGTGATTAGAATAAATAGTAAATCAACTATGACATATTGTCTTGATGTCAAAATTTACAATATTTATTGCCAAATTTTCATCTTTCGCATACAAAAATCTACGAGAAAGAATGTAGCAACTAAGTATTGAATGTTTCATACTTTTAAGTGGAAAAAATATCAAACGTAAGATTTATTTTGCCAAATCGCTCGCATTGTGGGCTGAAATAGCGCCACAAAACACCAGCAACAGATTGTTTTCAGTCGTGTGTCGTGACGAAAGCTGACTCTATGCATTGTTAAAGAGGAGGCTAGGTAGAAGAAATGTACAATTTACCATCTCTTTGCGGCGTTCTTATTGGAAAAGGTCAGAGAAAAGAATTGGATTTACGTGTTTGAAAACTTTGTTTAAGTTCAATCTTGACACCAAAATTGCAGTACATATTCAAGAAGGGAAATCGATGCCCCCAGAATAACCATTACGTTTGATTTAGGAATTCTGGCTTTATAAATTACCCACAGACAGGTTGTAAGAACTGTTCCTGTGGCATATTGTGTAGATTTCATCTCGATACAGTCGCATTAAAGAGCATTAAATGAAGCGGCTGCAATTTGTGGCAGCTCGACTTAGCCTGTTTTTTTAAAAAACTAAATCAGTGACGACTAAGATGTTCAACGACAAAATAGGAAAAAAATTCCAAAGTAATACCAGGAGTGCGAATTTAATTCCTTACATGGTACAGTCACATGAAAAATGATAAGGAAAAACAGTACTGTTGTTTTAAGCGTCCTGTACAAAAAAGTTAAGGTTGTGAAGTTCTTAACCAGTGATTTGTAGAAGAAAAAGTGAGAAACTTGCTGAACTGTAATTCAGAGGTGGATTGTTTATAAATTCAAGAGAAAGATATCTTTGCCATTTCGGTGCAAACGAAGATGTGATTTTCCAGCATACGCTCCGCTCCAGTTTTCACGTATTGTTCCTAGAAAGCGGTAACAAATTCAAGTTAAAAAGTCGTTCATCACTGAAACGTGTTATGTCGATTATAGAAATGGACTCTATTATTTCTAAGAAATAGTGATCAACAGCTCATTTCTCCTTTCACCAGATGATGAGAATTTCAATTAATTTCAGTTAATTACAATAATATTAATTTCCACAAGATGATGAGAAAAAAGGAAGTCATCAACTTTGGATCATTGTCTTGCTGGAGCAGTGAATTGGCCATTTCCGAGTTTACCTTGTCCTTCTGTTTGAAAACGAGTTCTCGTGCAAAACCACTTTTGCGATGGAAGGCAAATTTCACTCTCGATTTCTGATTTTTTTCTAATTTCTTTGTGTACGATGACAATTAAAAAATAAGATGGTCAATACGCAGACACGTGAGTTAAGTTATAATTATCCATTTCCAACGTTCAATAGTGCTGCCCACTTTGTTGCAAAAGTAAACAAGAAGTAAAGTTATATTATTCCATGATAATGATTAGTTTTCGATTTTCCATTATTTTATTGTAACCAGAAATAATTTGGCAACACTCTGTTAGAAATGCTGCGGGATAGCTTAAGGCATTTTAAAATTATTCAGTACCTTTAAGATTCCTGGAAGGAATATAGCCTAGAGTAATAAAATATTTCTGTTTGTCGTGAACGGATATTAAATTTTCCAGTTAGTACCGATAAAAAGTGGTAACTCCATACATGTTTGGAGCGTTTCTAGCTACGGTCTTGAGAGAGGTGTCGGCAAGGCATCAAATTCCCCAACAAACCCGTTCTCTGTATAAAATGACTTACTATACACGACAAGTTCAGTGAGAAAATAAAAGCACTCTGTTTAACATTTCCGACAGTGGGAAACTGACAAGCGAGATAGTTTACAAATCTGATTTTGCCATCAGTCTCCAAAACGAAATAGAGCTTTTCGTCTACCAATTTTGAGTTTAAAATATGTTTCTTCACACTTCAGTTACACAAATAAACAGTAATTTGAGGCTCACTTAAAGAATGGCTTGATTTAGCTCGAAAGATCATTTCATGGGCACTTTATAAAATAGTAAATGAGTCGAGTCAAATGCTTTGTCTTACGGATAAAAAGGGTTTAAAATTGACAGGGGAAGAGCAACGTGTTCGTCACGTATAAAATAGCGGCAAGGTAGAACTGAATGAACTTTTCAATTCTCAAGAACTAGAAATCAACATACAATTTCTCCTAGCTGTTTTTAAGGTAGCTGAAGTAGATCTACAGTTCTTATTCATTTTAGCAGAACACGTTGTTAACTTGACTTTCTATAGAATGATAATAGAATCCTGGTTAACGGATTTTGTGATAAAGAAGAACCCAAATATTGATGGCATCCTATCAAACCCAAACGATACGAATAGCTTGTGTATATGAAAAGAAATTAAAGAAAGAAAAAACTTGACATAGAGATTTGAAATTTTTGCGCTCATTCTTGTTAAACCAGTACAGTTGGCAAATTAGCATATAACGTCTCAGTGCACGTATTTTCAATTGTCTAGATAGCACTTACACTTGCCTTCTGACTGATCAATAATGATAATTCTTGTCAACAGGATCACAGATATTAGACGGATCCGTTAAGAAAATGGACTGCAGCACTTATCAATATTACATTCAACCACCTTAAAATAGTGTTAAAAAAGGAGGTCAGCAAGTCTTCGAAAAGAGTTAAACATTACTGACTTTTTGAAAGCTATTTCATCAATAAACAAGACTTGCAAGGTAGCTTTCATCAGCATTTTCTTCTCTGAAACAATGTGAATCAAAGTATAATACTTCAGTGAAATTTCGCAAAGCCTTTCCTGGTGTTAAGAAGGTGTAAGGGCTAATTAAAGGACTCACAAAAAAGAGCTCTTGAAACCTTCTACAACATTAGATCATTAAATAACGAAAACAAGATATATAAACAAGCCGCAAACTAAGTTTCCGGCCAAATCTTGTGTCCTTGTCCATTACTTTAAAACTTAAACGCTGTGTTAATAAATAAAGATCTAACCTCCCCCCTCCCCCAATGATCGCAACATGTCAATCCAACATATCATAACATTTTGTGCGTAACATGTTGCACGTGCTTCGCCACCCTCTTGAGACATGTTCAATCATATTACGTGCTGATGGCTAATACTTAACCAAAACACCAAACATGTCGCAACAGGGTAGACAAACGCACACAACATGTTGGGAGGAGGTAGTAGGGAGCACGATAACTCTTTTTCCCTCCTTCCTCCTCCCCAGAGGAGGTAGTAGGGAAAAAGAGTCATCTTGCTCCCTACTACCTCCTCTGGGGAGGACGAAGGAGGGAAAAAGAGTCATCCTGCTCCCTCCTACCTCCTCCCAACATGTTGTGTAAGTTTGTCTCCCAGAGGAGACCTCCCTCTAGGTACGTAGTGACGAGGTAGCAGGGAGCAAGATGACTCTTTTTCCCTCCTTGCTCCTCCCCAGAGGAGGTAGCAGGGAGCAAGATGACTCTTTTTCCCTCCTTGCTCCTCCCCAGAGGAGGTAGCAGGGAGCAAGATGACTCTTTTTCCCTCCTTGCTCCTCCCCAGAGGAGGTAGCAGGGAGCAAGATGACTCTTTTTCCCTCCTTGCTCCTCCCCAGAGGAGGTAGCAGGGAGCAAGATGACTCTTTTTCCCTCCTTGCTCCTCCCCAGAGGAGGTAGCAGGGAGCAAGATGACTCTTTTTCCCTCCTTGCTCCTCCCCAGAGGAGGTAGCAGGGAGCAAGATGACTCTTTTTCCCTCCTTGCTCCTCCCCAGAGGAGGTAGCAGGGAGCAAGATGACTCTTTTTCCCTCCTTGCTCCTCCCCAGAGGAGGTAGCAGGGAGCAAGATGACTCTTTTTCCCTCCTTGCTCCTCCCCAGAGGAGGTAGCAGGGAGCAAGATGACTCTTTTTCCCTCCTTGCTCCTCCCCAGAGGAGGTAGCAGGGAGCAAGATGACTCTTTTTCCCTCCTTGCTCCTCCCCAGAGGAGGTAGCAGGGAGCAAGATGACTCTTTTTCCCTCCTTGCTCCTCCCCAGAGGAGGTAGCAGGGAGCAAGATGACTCTTTTTCCCTCCTTGCTCCTCCCCAGAGGAGGTAGCAGGGAGCAAGATGACTCTTTTTCCCTCCTTGCTCCTCCCCAGAGGAGGTAGCAGGGAGCAAGATGACTCTTTTTCCCTCCTTGCTCCTCCCCAGAGGAGGTAGCAGGGAGCAAGATGACTCTTTTTCCCTCCTTGCTCCTCCCCAGAGGAGGTAGCAGGGAGCAAGATGACTCTTTTTCCCTCCTTGCTCCTCCCCAGAGGAGGTAGCAGGGAGCAAGATGACTCTTTTTCCCTCCTTGCTCCTCCCCAGAGGAGGTAGCAGGGAGCAAGATGACTCTTTTTCCCTCCTTGCTCCTCCCCAGAGGAGGTAGCAGGGAGCAAGATGACTCTTTTTCCCTCCTTGCTCCTCCCCAGAGGAGGTAGCAGGGAGCAAGATGACTCTTTTTCCCTCCTTGCTCCTCCCCAGAGGAGGTAGCAGGGAGCAAGATGACTCTTTTTCCCTCCTTGCTCCTCCCCAGAGGAGGTAGCAGGGAGCAAGATGACTCTTTTTCCCTCCTTGCTCCTCCCCAGAGGAGGTAGCAGGGAGCAAGATGACTCTTTTTCCCTCCTTGCTCCTCCCCAGAGGAGGTAGCAGGGAGCAAGATGACTCTTTTTCCCTCCTTGCTCCTCCCCAGAGGAGGTAGCAGGGAGCAAGATGACTCTTTTTCCCTCCTTGCTCCTCCCCAGAGGAGGTAGCAGGGAGCAAGATGACTCTTTTTCCCTCCTTGCTCCTCCCCAGAGGAGGTAGCAGGGAGCAAGATGACTCTTTTTCCCTCCTTGCTCCTCCCCAGAGGAGGTAGCAGGGAGCAAGATGACTCTTTTTCCCTCCTTGCTCCTCCCCAGAGGAGGTAGCAGGGAGCAAGATGACTCTTTTTCCCTCCTTGCTCCTCCCCAGAGGAGGTAGCAGGGAGCAAGATGACTCTTTTTCCCTCCTTGCTCCTCCCCAGAGGAGGTAGCAGGGAGCAAGATGACTCTTTTTCCCTCCTTGCTCCTCCCCAGAGGAGGTAGCAGGGAGCAAGATGACTCTTTTTCCCTCCTTGCTCCTCCCCAGAGGAGGTAGCAGGGAGCAAGATGACTCTTTTTCCCTCCTTGCTCCTCCCCAGAGGAGGTAGCAGGGAGCAAGATGACTCTTTTTCCCTCCTTGCTCCTCCCCAGAGGAGGTAGCAGGGAGCAAGATGACTCTTTTTCCCTCCTTGCTCCTCCCCAGAGGAGGTAGCAGGGAGCAAGATGACTCTTTTTCCCTCCTTGCTCCTCCCCAGAGGAGGTAGCAGGGAGCAAGATGACTCTTTTTCCCTCCTTGCTCCTCCCCAGAGGAGGTAGCAGGGAGCAAGATGACTCTTTTTCCCTCCTTGCTCCTCCCCAGAGGAGGTAGCAGGGAGCAAGATGACTCTTTTTCCCTCCTTGCTCCTCCCCAGAGGAGGTAGCAGGGAGCAAGATGACTCTTTTTCCCTCCTTGCTCCTCCCCAGAGGAGGTAGCAGGGAGCAAGATGACTCTTTTTCCCTCCTTGCTCCTCCCCAGAGGAGGTAGCAGGGAGCAAGATGACTCTTTTTCCCTCCTTGCTCCTCCCCAGAGGAGGTAGCAGGGAGCAAGATGACTCTTTTTCCCTCCTTGCTCCTCCCCAGAGGAGGTAGCAGGGAGCAAGATGACTCTTTTTCCCTCCTTGCTCCTCCCCAGAGGAGGTAGCAGGGAGCAAGATGACTCTTTTTCCCTCCTTGCTCCTCCCCAGAGGAGGTAGCAGGGAGCAAGATGACTCTTTTTCCCTCCTTGCTCCTCCCCAGAGGAGGTAGCAGGGAGCAAGATGACTCTTTTTCCCTCCTTGCTCCTCCCCAGAGGAGGTAGCAGGGAGCAAGATGACTCTTTTTCCCTCCTTGCTCCTCCCCAGAGGAGGTAGCAGGGAGCAAGATGACTCTTTTTCCCTCCTTGCTCCTCCCCAGAGGAGGTAGCAGGGAGCAAGATGACTCTTTTTCCCTCCTTGCTCCTCCCCAGAGGAGGTAGCAGGGAGCAAGATGACTCTTTTTCCCTCCTTGCTCCTCCCCAGAGGAGGTAGCAGGGAGCAAGATGACTCTTTTTCCCTCCTTGCTCCTCCCCAGAGGAGGTAGCAGGGAGCAAGATGACTCTTTTTCCCTCCTTGCTCCTCCCCAGAGGAGGTAGCAGGGAGCAAGATGACTCTTTTTCCCTCCTTGCTCCTCCCCAGAGGAGGTAGCAGGGAGCAAGATGACTCTTTTTCCCTCCTTGCTCCTCCCCAGAGGAGGTAGCAGGGAGCAAGATGACTCTTTTTCCCTCCTTGCTCCTCCCCAGAGGAGGTAGCAGGGAGCAAGATGACTCTTTTTCCCTCCTTGCTCCTCCCCAGAGGAGGTAGCAGGGAGCAAGATGACTCTTTTTCCCTCCTTGCTCCTCCCCAGAGGAGGTAGCAGGGAGCAAGATGACTCTTTTTCCCTCCTTGCTCCTCCCCAGAGGAGGTAGCAGGGAGCAAGATGACTCTTTCCATGGTTAATTTATTCATATATTCAATTTAGGTAATGACTCCAGAAATCGTAATAAACAAGGTGGAAATGCTTTTATTATTGTCCTTTACTTTTCTTGGAAGGAGAATTACTTTGCATTTAAATTTAGTTGAATCCAAGATACAGTTTTTATTCCTTAAGCGGAGCGCATTGCCTCAAGAAAATCGTCAGTGAGAGATACCCCTACACGATATTTCGGGCACAGTGGTTCATCTTTTGTCTAAAATTCCCCACTATCTTACCGGGGAATATTGTTAGAAGAGCATTAATTTCTGTTCCTCAAACCTCCACTCCACTGAATGAAACAATCACGCGTGAGGAATAAATTTCTTTTATAATCCTTTACTTTTTTAGGAAGGAGATTTGGAGGGAAGTATATGTCTTAACCATAATCTCTTAATCTTTCTTTTTAAAGTCAAAAGTGGTTACATTTTCAGTAAAACTTCCTCCCAAAGTAATTTTCTTTAAGATGGTCAAGGTTTAGGAAACGGCTGAAAGACTAGACTGCTTATTTATGCCCATAGTGTCGACACAGTGTAGTTTAGTCTTACCGCTACTTCTTAACCTTTAACCCTCTCAGAGAAAAGTACTTTGGGAGGAAGTCTACCTCATATTACAACCCCTTTTTGAACTTTAAAGGGCGAGTGGAGGATTATGGATGAGAGTTAAACTTCCTCTCCAAATATTCTCTCCAGGAAAGTAAAGGATTATGGACGAGATTTAGTCCTCCTTCGCGATTGTTTCATTCAGGGGAGTGGGGGTTTTGGGGGACAGGAATTAAGACTCTTCGAACAATCTTCCCCTGTAAGATGGTGGGGGATTTTTGGTCGAAGATAAACTACTGTGCACAATGGCTCGTGTAGGGGTATCTCCCGATTTTTTTATTATCTGACGATTTTTTTCTGGCATTGCCCTCTTCTTTGGGAATGAGCAATGTTCATTGGATTAAACTGAATTTAAATGCAAAGTAAAGGACAACGACACAGGTTTAACCGCACTCACCTTTCTGGTTCTGCGGCATATTTTTTTCTACAGCTATTTTCTAAATAATATTTTATCACAGGAAGGTGTAAGAGCTTATTGGATTCTAGTCTTTAATTTGCTCTTTGCACCTTCCTTACATCAGCTAAGTTTACTTTCGTTATTTGCGAAAATCTCTATCTTTTTATTCTTCCCTCATACAGACTTGATATTATATATATTCACGTCCGCTTCATTTGTTAATCAACTATTCCATCGTAACTTACTATGAGGATCGACAGATTTACGATAAACGGAGTACAGGTGCTTTTCTTAAAGTTTATTTCCAAGTTCAAAGAGAATTTATTTGAAAGTGTTTCTGCATTTGTCTTTTAGCCAGTTGTTCGCTGTGGTGTATCATTGTTCACTTTCTTTACTATTCCTCCGGCTACCTGTTGATCGAATCAAATATTAACAGTTCATCAGAATGTGTCACGCAGAATCAACATGTATTATTATGCGCTGAACTGTTGGAGTGAGGGTGCTGCTGCGACACCCTCCTACTCGTTCTATATTTTCTTTCCAAATAAAGCTTACTGTGCTTACATACATAATGAACTGTTCACAAGGTAACGTTAGCTTTTGGCTTCAGAAAAAAATAAACAAATACTAAGCAAAATAAACTAGTCGTTTAAATATAGAACTCTTACTAAATGATTGCCAATTAAATCTCTACACTTTAAAACGTCACCATAGTGTTATCGAGCGCAGAATGAACTGTCTTTTGAGTCCATCTTTCAGCTTTGTCCGAGCGATTATCAGTTTTTTTTCTAAAATTTCGAGTGCTGTGACAGCAAATGGCCTTGTTTCACTGAGCCTTCTGGAGAATTTGATTATCCATTCAATATTTCTAAATCCTCTTCCGAAACTTCGGCGAGACGAGAAAAAATGTCCCTATTTTGCGGACTATCTTCAACCACTGAATAGTAATGGCTGATCGTACAAGGTATACCTTAGCCAATCAAAATGCAGTATTGCATTAGTATAATCCGGTAGATTTGTACTAATGATAAACAGATTACTGTACCGTTGTCAAGCACAATAACTGTTGGTTATTAATTCTTACATAATGATCAAGAGTGATCACAATAAAACGTTTTCATGAAATCATTATGAAGACTGATTGACTTTGTGAATTCTTTTGTTAGAAAACATTTTTGGACCTAGAAATTTTAAAGTTAAAATTGTAAATTTCATTTTCAAAGTTAAAACTTTAACTTTGCAGCAACTATTTACTTCTGCTGGCATGTTGACACGACCTTGTTTCCTTACTTATCATCAACAACACGCTTTGCCTCCATCTGAACCAGTAGGGAAGAAATGACTCGCAGTTAATGTCTTTTTTCAGGTTTTCTGAACTGTACTTAACAAATCTTAAGAAAGAAACTGACATATTCATTTCCACTTGTCTTATTCGCATCCTTGGATGGGCCGTGGCTCAATATTTCTCTGCAAACTGAAGTCGAGTGATACAAAACTTAAGCCCTGCTCCGCTGTGTTAATACTTGGTTGGATTATCGCTTACAGAAAACAGCACCTCTTGTCAAAGATAGTTTTTTATGTTTTTGGTATCCTTAAAGGGACACAGTCGGCTTTGGGACCGCGCTGACCTGGACACTAGTTTTCTCACTTTGAAAAAGTTCACCTCAACCTGAAATCAAAGATACTCGTCGAGTACATCTAGAAATCCGCTTCAATCTTCGCAGTGTTTTGCTTGATTTTCAATCGTTTACTGAAAAACCTGTTTTTGAGTGGGCTTTTGCTCATCCTATGTTTTGTATCATATTTGGTTAAAAACAGTATGGATCGTGTCTCTGTGATATGCAAATTAACTATGAAATCAGATGGTATCTAATGCGCATGTGCTCCAGCTGACTGTGTCCCTTTAACTTTTAATAGGGTACCACTGATTCATGCTTCAAAAGTATTCATATTATTGATAAAAGAACGTAAAACCGAAAAATCAAAAACAAAGCCTCTCCAGTCTTTTCAAGGTACTGGACGTTTTTTAAGCTTTTCGAAATATATGAACTGATTATGTCGTTCTCAAACCTTTTTATCAGCCTAGCGTTTTTGTCAGTAGTCCGACATCACCAAGTCCAATTACATCCTTTACAGGGACAGGATCCGGTACTTCTTTTTTTATTAGGTTACGTCGGTCCTTGCAAATTGACCTTGTGTTTTCACTGCTTACCAAAGCGTGGCTTATAACTACCATAGTACACTTGCCTGCCAAGGAGTTGAAAAACAAATATTGCTTCGGAAACAACATCAAAACTCGATCTGCTATTACCGACCAGCTAAGAAATAGACTGACAAATGCGGGGTAAAAATACAACCTTTATCAGCAATGATGTGAAATGATTTCCTGCTGCAAATTATTAACGACCTGTTAACATGTCCACGACTAAATTTCCTCACGGTTACGTGTTTGATTCTCGGTTCCAGTTTCTTATAGGTCATCGATACAATTTCAAGCATATCCTTAAGACAGTTGCATTTGTTCAAATCATAGTTAACAGAGGGAATGGTTAAGGATCCCAGCAAACATCAAAAAAGCAAACAAACAGGCTAAGAGTTATGTTGGAAGGTCTTTGACCCTGTACATCTTTTTGTTTTATGCTCCTAGACTGTGCATGAATTACGTAATCGCAATATTTCTATTGGTTAGCTGTATGAGCACACATAACAACTTTTTGTATTTTTCCAGATTTTGGGCAGGGTCAACCTCCCTCCCCCGCCCCAAACAGCCAACAAAAACATACAACAAAGAAATTTGCCATGATTCATAATCATTTCCCTCTATTAACCATGTTCAAATGTATCGTGTTTAAGTACTTTCTTATCTCACTTTAATTATTAATTGCCTTAATTGCCAATGCGTCTCGAAACAGTATTTAGGTCAATGCTCTTTCCAGTATCTTGATAAAGTGAAAACATTGGAAACTGACGCAGATCAATATAAATAACTAAACTTGGTAACTCCTTGTTAAAACAATCAGGGAACGTTTTGTTGTGTCAATTAGTTCACTGCTTTTCTTGACGCTCCTGTGGCAAACAAGCACACTCAAAGGTGTTTTATGAATTTTAGTGTACTTTTCTAAGCTCAAGTCCATGTTTTAGACATTTTTATGGTTTTTACAAAGTCTTAATTAAGAAAAAAAAATTGAATCGCCATATTTTTTAGTATTTTCAAACTTTTTGACATATTTGCAAATTTTGAAATCCAAGATGGAGGTCCTTTTTAAAAGCACGATATCAGTTTTACCTGACAAGTTATTGCACGAAACTTAACATTTCTAGATGATTTATCACCACATACTGCATATATGTTTTATTACTATACCGCATTTATAATTTGATGAACATGGAAAGAGACGCTCTCAGTTAACCTTCACCCTTTGCAGGTTCTAAAATTTGTTTCATTTTTAAGAACTCCATATAAGAGATAAAAAGGATAGACGAATATGATTAAAATTCAAAAGGTTTGTTCAAAAGTTCCAAAGCAAAAATTAAACCTTAATGATAATTATGTCTTGAAACCTTTCCTCAGGAATACTGCTTGTAAATACTTCTTGTAAAATCACGGTTCCTGCACTAAGTGAGACTAGTTTCTAACTTCTGATAATAACGTTTTCCAATGCAATAACTTTGTACTAATCTTCCTTATGTCGAATCGATGTAAAACTTTTACACTGAGTTGCTAAAATGAGCTTAGATCAGGAGCCATAATCGGGGACGGAGGCCGTAAGCACGCGCTATTTCTAGTATTGGGGCTGTCCCTATGATATGGGACAATTTTTCTATTTTTAGAACAAATTGCGCCATCGTGTGCGGAAAGCGCGCGTACACGCTGCGAGGATTTTTGCGGTTGTAGCGCGGGGGCAATGGCATCCGAAATTCCAGACATGTTTTATGCTTTTGGCCCACAACTCAATACGTTTATGTCTGTTGGAATTTTGCTCAAATATTTTCGTCGTAAGCTGCTCCAATTCGACTGAAGTAAGGCAGTGTCGAATTTAGGTATGTCCCGTTTTATATCACTCAGACCAAGTTGTGTTCCGCTGCTTCTTTTACAAGAGTTCCACATTACTCCACTATAAATTTCACATATGCTGAAGATTAACAGCTTTTCCGTAACACAGCAAAAAAACTGGTTGGAAAAATTTGGATATTGCAGCGTTTTAGGGCTTCAAAGTTTCCCTCCTCTTGCCACACGCCTGGGGGATTTCGCCAGAGTCTATCGCCACCGAAAAGTAGTAAGCAATTGCAAGTTTGCATTTCGCCTGAATTGTAAGTAACACTTGATATTTCATCAAGGCCCAATAAGTTTACGTCTGTAGACACGGCTAGGCTTTGTTTGTGTAAACATTCAATAAATTGTCTGTTGTCGATGAATAAGAGCGCCCGCCGATCCGTGTTTTTTGCAGTCAGTAAACATGACAAATTGGACTTCCGCAATAATATCTCTAGTTTTTAAATATGTTCAAGGTTGATAAATGTTTGAGAACATATTAAACTGCTTAGCTGAAAATATGTGAATACGGCAGGAATAATCACCAAAGTTACGATGACGTTTTCTTTAATCAACTCGAATAACGATTTCGATTTTGTTGGCTGAGTTATCAAAACTCCTTGTCTATTTTATTTTCGCAGCTCACGTAGGGGCCAAACCACCCCCCTAATGTTTCATGAAGGCTATATTTGCTTGGTTTATATATTTCTGAACCAAGTTTGGCAGATGAACTTTCTTTGTTCTCCAGTTTATTTTAATTTGGAAGTTGTGACAAAATGTCAGATTATGACGTCATAATTGATGACGTCACCAAAACGTGCTATAATTTTTTGTAAAATCTGATGTAAAGATTATATCATTGGAAAGGCCTTGCCTTGAGGAGTAAAATGCCGGAAACCGTTTTTTGCTATGATGATTATTTTTTGAGATATGGTAAAATAAATTTTTTTTGCTTTCCCCCCCGGAATTTGCTTAACCATACTGTCCTTCTTAAGTCAGTCTCTCTGGTTTATTTTTTTCAGTCTTTTTCTAGGAAGGCTAATAATCTAGAAAAATAGAAAGCTTGATGTTGTCAAAAATCGTATGGTTTTAGAAATTTGATTTTCGGCTTTGTTAGGATAGTATTAACAATAAAAAAACGGGTGACGTCACAGGTTATGACGTAACAAAACGTATTTTAACGCAATAACACTAGAGGGATAATTTTTTATTCCGATTTTCTTCTTTATTTTTGCTTTAGTCATCTGGCACATCACATGTGCAACATAGCTGCATTTGCTGGAACAAAATTACGGCTCCAATTTGGTGATTTTTCTCAAAGGGAGGACTCCATAGTTTGCAGAGTTATTTTTCATATTTAAAAATGCCATATTTCATGTAATTTTTGTGACATGGACAAATTTTTTTCAGGTTTCAACTCCCCTTGATGTCCTCTTTCCAACACATTGTACAAAATATGCATATTAAAAACTTCAAAAGTGGCAAGAAACATGACGTCATCACTGTGACGTCACAACTTTGACATTTACTGACATTTTTCACATAAATATAATTGGCAATAGGTCTCCTGCTCTTCTGCCAAGTTTGGTGTAGAAAGAGTTTATATTTTTTAAGTAATGCGAAATAATGTGAAATATCCAAGAACTGATGAAACATTTGGGGGGTGGTTTGGCCCCTAGCTGTGTAAAATTTCACTACGTTGAAGAAACACACATGATAGTAGCCTTTTGGCGTTAGTGAAAATTGTTGCAGAATCTCAGCACAAAAGATAACGAAAGAAATCTTTGTCAAGATTTGTTGCCAATTAGCCACAATTGAAAACACAGACTCGGACTTTAAAGTGCACGCCCTGGAGCTACTTGTACGCGTCAGACGTTCCTTCCAAAACTTGCCAAACGAGCAGAAATAATAAGAAACTATCAAAAACAGGTTTTGGTTATGATTAAGCACTGTTTGAGAAATTCACAAATTACCTCGATACCAGAGTAGAGAGATTTCTTACATAAACTTTATTCTTTAGACAACATCCACGCGAGAACCCATGACATGTGCGTGGATCCGCGCGGATGTATGTCCGAGTCAGGGTGGCGCAATTTGTTCTAAAAATAGCAAAAGTGCCCCATATCATTAGGTGCGCGCAGATCCCGAGACTTACGGTCTCCGTCCCCGGTTATGGCTCTTGCTTAGATTGAAGATTGTTTATTTTTTACGGAAAACGACATTCCAAGGAAGCGGGAGACTGCGCGTGCAGCAATTAACATACTATGTAAATTCAAAGCTTTCTAAAGTTTTCGATTCTATTTTATCTATTTTCTATTTCACTATTACATTTCATAAGTGTAAACAGTAGTTTTGATACCTTTTGACCTGTGTACTTGTTTTATTTATCTATTTTTCTCTGGGTCCATTTTTATTTATTTATTTATTTATTTATTTTTATTTATTTTTATTTTTTTTTTGCTGTTTGTTTCAAAATGTTTCGACCATTACTTCAGTTTATCATTACAGCTACCCCGAGAGACTAGCGTCACATATTTATTCTAGCTGGAATGTTATTTGTTTGCTGTTTGCTTGAATACTGACACAAAAACTTTATTCACATGCAACAAACTGTTGTTTTCTTGAGAAAAAGAAAATACTCAAACTACACTTTGAAATCTATGTCAGTGAAACATCGCTACATCGAAAACGTGACATTTCTCTAAAGGCTTGAGCCCACTTGTGCCCGGACACATGCAAGTACGTATCGAAACCAAACAACGCTCGTAAATATTTTCAGCCACCTGTTCTCTGTTCTAAAAGTTAATTTTCCATGTTAAATGGTGTAGCAAGACACTAATTTGCCCTAGGCGATGATATTTTTTCATTCACCTCCATGTTTAACACTGTACTTATATCAGTTACACAGACGAAAAAGTAGTGCATGTTTATATAGATTGGTCAAGCTTCGAACATTGATGACCGAAAAATGATCGTGTTTGGCAAAGCGCAATTAGAATTGTCATGCCGATAAAGTCATGAGCTCTATCAGTCGTTATAAATTAAGTTGCTGTTCGTTCTTGAATGCCTGACAATACTATTTTAAAACACATTTGATTTTGAGTAATTCCTTCTCTAAATGAATCGCCTTTAAAGTTCATTTGCGGCCTCGTATAAGGAAAGCATTGTTCGCACTGCAAATTATCATTGTACTATTAAACTGGAATTGTTCTCGTAAATTGTCGTACATGCTTCTCTGTCTGCAGCGTAAGTGGATCACTTCCTTAAATCTTCGTTCGCAAAGCCAAGCCGAGAGTAAGCTGAAATGCTACGTTAGAATCTTTGTTTTTCACAATGTTTATATCAAAATAAATTTGTAACAATTTCTAGTACCACCACCACGTTTTTATTCTGTTAAATTTGAATTCAAAATGTTAGGAAAAAGCACTTCAATTTTGCATTGCGGAGAATATTCGGCCGTTTCAAGTTGTCCTTGAAAATAATAAATTGCGATGTTCAACCTTCCACTTCAGTCTCGTACTCAAAATATTAATTTTCCCAATTGATTGTCATACATTTCTTTTGTTGTTAGTTTATGAATTTGGTAACATTGCCTTTGTAACATACTTGACAACGCAACGAGGTACGATGTTATATTTTGATCACTCTTGGACTGAATCCGTTAATGTAAACGACTAGAGAAACAAGAAAACGACTTATCTGAAGTAAGATATTTCCAGGCCAGGGTCCAAGAGCCAGTACACTGCTATCCAAAATGACTACACATTTCTTTGAAAGGGCATTAAACCTAGAAAGAAAGGAAACATCAACAAAATAGCTGGTTAATATTGATTGTATCACTTAACACTTACTGTTTTCACAATGTTCTTACGAAGGTTATAATAATTAACACCAGCATGTTTTATTCTGTAACTTTGATTCCATTATGTTACTGGACAAGTCTCCAATCTTCAAGTAAAATTCTTCTTACTAGTTACAATATATCCTGATTCCAATATTTTCTCTCCAACTGAAATGCTTATAACAAGGGTCAGGAAGGCATTTATATGGTCAGACTCTGATCACTCTTTGGACTGAAACCGTTCAATGGTAAACAGAGAAGAAAACGACTTACCTGAAAAAAGGTCTTTTTCTGGCTGTCAACTTGAACCAGGCTTCGAGAGCTTACACACTTTGATCCAGCATGGCTACACTTTCTATTGAAACGATGTTTGCATTCAACCTGGTGATAAAAAGAGCAGAAAACAACAAATTAAATTACTTTTCAACGATTATCGGATCTCCAGTTGTGTTAATTTCGAATATTTGCCCCTAAATACACATTTACAGTGCTTTTCTAAAGCTTTACTTTATTGAAATTGATGAACAAATCTCTCGCAATCGTGTACTTTTAAGAATTCGTTCGGACATCAGAACAATTCATCGTTGCCCAACCGGTATGTAAGAGTTTATGGGTTCGAATCCCGTCACGGACGGAGATGTTCAATTCTTTGTCCCAAACTCACCACACGATCAAAATTTCATCTTTCACTACTCCCGATTAGATTTCTCTACAGGATACTTGGAATGACACAGTTATTAAAGTGGTCGACGACAAATTCAAGTAAAATAAGGAAAGGGTGAACTTATCTGAATTAAGATTTTTCCAATATGTCATATATAGTGCGCCAGCGTTCAAGAATTACACACTGCAATCCAAAATGGCCTCACTTTCTCTTCAATATCCGAGTTCACCTGGCAAAAAGGGAGATTAAACATAAAACGAACTATTTTTTTCATCAACAAATTCGAGACGTGTTTATAAATTTAATAACAGGCAATTCTGCAGTGACTTCTTAAAGCAGGTATCAATACTGTACGGTAAAATTATTTTAGAAAACACTAAATTTTTGTTGGCTGGCAAATCTCAAACAAACTTCCTGGTTCTGCCGAGGACATTAAAATAGTTAAAGATTTTCTCTGCAAGATACTTTAAAATGTATTGACATGGAAGGAGATTTTATTAACTTTAGACTGAAACCGAAAAAAAAGGAAAATTTGAGGTGCTGGACTTATTGTAGAGAAAAAGCGTTTCCAGCCATTAGCAAGCAGTGAACTACTGATTGAAACCACCGAGTCCAAGAGCTAACGAAGTTGTTTTTCTTGCATTGGCGAATTTTCAGTCCTTCGTTTCATAAATTTTCCAGAAACCAAGTGAGGCAAGGTGCAAATAAATTTCTAACACCGGCAAAAAATATTTTATGAACGTTACTGCTGAGCTTTGGTGGTACATTTAGACAACATTTCTCAGTTAATGAATAGAAAACTGCGAAGATAATATCTGGTCTATCTGAACCAAGATGTTTGCAATACTTACATTGTACCAAAGAACATTAGAGCCACGCACTGTCGTACAAAATGGACTTGTTTTCTCTCAGCATATCTTTTTTAAAACCTGCATGAAAAAGAAAAGAGGAAGCTTTGATACACTGACTTTTAAAAACTGCGTTAGGCTTAGGAATTTGGTCAAAAAAATGCAGAGCTAGCGGTTCACAGAGACATTTAAAGCATAAATACTATTCAGACAGCGTTTAAACGCACAAAGCAGTATAAACTTATTATTTTTTTGCTACATGAAGACAGTTTATTTGGTTATTTCCCTCAGGATGTACTCTACATAATAAAAGAAAATCAATTATTTTCTTCCTTGGACTGATACTGTAAATGGTATAAGACAGAAGAGTTAAGAAAATGAGAACGAACTTATCTGACTATAAAATCTTTCAGATGTCGTCTACTTGCATCGAAGCGAAGGGTAAAACACTACAATCCAAAATGGCTGCATTTTCTTTCAATGCACGTGCACTCTGTGTTCAACCTTGGAAAAAAGAGAGCAAATGTCAATAAATGAAGTAAATCTCCTTTATTCAATAGAACAGTCTTGTAGTTGTACGATGTTGCTATTTTCAGGCATATTACATTGTATTCGCTAGCCTGAAATCAAGAGACTAGAGAAATGCATTTTATAGTGGTGACTGGCTTTCTTTTCGCTCAGAAAATTTACTGAGTACAAACGTGTTAGGTCTGGGATTCTGGTGGTATATTGTATTTCGATCAATCTTGCTCTGAATTAAATCGTTTACCAGGAAAACGACGAACAAATGACAAAACTACGATGTACTTATCTGGAATCAGTCATTTCCTGTAGTCAACTACCAGGTTGCGCTAGAGCCCAAGAACTACAACCTGCAATCCAAAAAGGTTTCTGGTGCATTTTAATTTAAATTACAATACACTAGAACAAAAAAATCATAAAATTGCAGCCAGGGTCAAACTGAACCATAGCAATCAATTTATCGTGATAGCTATCTTAGTCAGAATTTTTAAATCAGACTTTGCAACAAGGTCAGATCATACTTGTAAAATAAAGATAAAGTAAAACCTAGAATTTACCTGAAATTGGAGTTGATCGCAAAATGAAGAGACTGATAAAGAGAGAACGTAGCTTCAAAGCTGAACACGGCTGCTCATAATAGACTACGAGTAGTCCCTCTTTCACTTAGTCCGTCGTGCGTGACGCGAAAGAAATTCGCGAGAGAAAAATGGCCGCACGATATCCTAGGGGTTAGCAGCGCGCGAAAGGAGGGACTACCGCCTAAGCCCAAGGGTTTGCCCTTTCACGGCCGAGTGATTTTTCGGTGTAGGATTTCTCATCTTGACGTCCTCTTATTATCGCCTGTTATCAATAGCCCAGGGAGATCTGAATAAAATTGCTCTACTCTACTCTTCAAGTAGCCAGGCAAAAACATATGCCGTGAGAAGTATATCTTCGTTCAGTGTTCGTTCAGCGAAACTGCCAAAGAAGTTTTAAACAGAAGACGGCGAATGAGGCCTCTTGTAAGGATTTTCGCTGCGTCTAAAAGTTATTGCGAAAATTTCAACAGAGTTTCAACCGAGAATTTACATTATACATTATACATTATACATAGGAGATCATCCAACTGCGGTGAAATGTTTGCCGATAGCAGCGGAAAATTTCAGGTGAATGTCCGGTTTCAAGTGAGAGTCCGGATCAATCTTTCAAATGGGCGGCAGAAAGGCCAAGTTCAGTGAATTGATATTCGCTGACTTAGACGATGCTGTTGAGCGGCGAAATCACTAACACGCTCGCAGTCGGGTTGGAGGCAGAAAGCTTTGCCAAACAAAACACTGGATGAATTTAAATCTTTCCAAAGCCTGTTGGCAGATTCGCAAGAACATCACGGCTTGCGAAGCGCGATTCCAACGCTTCGATTTGCTCTGGTACCGCTTCGATTTGCTCCGGTTCCAAAACATTCCTGCAAGACGTCACAGGTATCTCGAATGTTGACAACACGTTGTCAACGCGCCTAACATAAGCCAATCATATTTTGGCGTTGTGAGAGCAACGCATATAATTCAAACTCTTGGGCTTAGGCGGTAGTCCCTCCTTTCGCGCTCTCCTCGCCTCCAGGATTTCGCGCGGCCATTTTTTTCTCGCGGTTTTCTTTCGCGTCACGCACGACGGACTAAGCGAAAGAGGGACTGTTCGTAGTCTAGCTCATAATGGTTACATTTCCTTTGGGTTCCCGTCTGTTCGTCTAATGCCAGGAGAAGAGAGGAAACTGTCAAAAATATATCACCTTTGAGTTTGAGGTCTTATCAGTCGGTCAATCAGTTTGGTAGTTAGAAACCGGCCATATAACATCGGACAATATCGCCTGCATTAACAAATTTCTTAATGTTCTCTTAGGATTATTTTCTCGCCAGAATTCAACGCAAGTTTGCTCAAAATTGGTTCCATTCGTCAAGTAATTTCTGATTTCACGAAAATGTGAACAATTATGAAAACACGAGGATGAATGAAGAAAAGCCACAATACAATTATAACTCAAATCTGCCTTTATTTCTAAAATTCTAACTAAATATTTTGATATTACTTACCCAAAAATGTATCAGAAATCAATCGTGTGGCGAAGGACAAGGATGGCTGTATAACATCTCAACAAAGTCGCTCTCAAAGTAAAACCGACTAAATTAAACTCCAATTAAAACATTCACGAGCAGTAAGTTCAGCGGTTGTATGGAAACAAACTGTTCCTGCATGAGAAAAGAATTTAAATTCTCAGGAAATATTATTGACGTAAATTTAAAACTGTTCAGTCAGATCTTCATACCCTTAGCAACTCAGAGCATCGGAACAATGGACAACAAGCCGGGTCTAAAACACAGGTCACATTCCGCAGGTCAAGAGTAGAAATCCTTACTCTACTGATGAATAACTATGCCAAAAGTTTCCCCTCGATCTAAAACAACATTTACACAGAGTGCTAGGGTTAATTAGGGCTAGGAGACTGAATCTTGGTGCTGTTTATTTATCTGCAGCACAGTGACTCTGTACTCTGACTTGTGGAATGTGACCTGCAGTTCAGACCCATCGTGGACAACATTAAACAGTTACAAATACGACGAACAAGAGAGCTAGTATTTCTGAAATGTGGTATTCAGTAAGAAACTTTCAAACCTGCTATTCCGATGTGCTTGTCTAAACGAACTTGGTAATTCTTTATTCCGAAAGTTTCACACCCTCCCAGTATTCAACAATTTCTTCACTGTGTGGAGGTAAAAAATTGCTCAACGAACTGGTTATACTAAACCACTAAACTGCGGAAAAGGGCAAGCGTAGCGAAACGAGGCGAAAAGCGAACAAAGTCAAGAAATGCAAAAACGAAAGCGTATACTTATCTGCGAAGGGGAGCACATCGACGAAGATACTGGTCCACCTTCACAACACACGACGCTCTCTGACACTAAAATGAACGGGATGTCCTTTGAGACTTCCTTACATACTTGATTAAAATTCATTCCACCCACTAGAAAAGTGTTTGCTGCATCAGAATATTTCATTGAGATTTCTGTGCGTCAAACAATAGAGCATACAATGACATCAATAAAAAAAATATCGAATAAAGCACGCACTCAGTCGCCAGTTATTTTCTTCTACAAAAGCACAGGTATTTCAAATGAAATTCGTTGAATAGTTTTCAAGAAGTTGACTCTTGAAGTCCTTTGTGATATCACTTAAAACCCCAAGGAAAGACTGAACATGTGTCTTCGGGAGCTTGAAATTCATCGCCGCGTTTTAAATGCACAACGTGTCTTATTCTCAATTGTGGTGGCATTTTACAGAGCCAAGCCCTGAAAACTAAAGGTGTCAGGTGTTTACCATGACAGGCACGGAAGGCAGTGCTCGGACTATTCGGTGACAACACTGGGACTCTAAAATTTTGTGAAAGCAAAAAATATAAACATATCAAAAATAATTCTGATAAATGTATTTAACATCAATTCTGTCTTGAATTCCAAACATGATTTGTTACCCACAATGCAAGGATTTGAGTTAGAGACAAAACTAGAGGTCCAGAACAATGCTTTTCTCTGACTTTCCCTTGATAAAAATAACATTTCTCTAACCAAATAAACAACAGACATAGTAACGGTTTCTAGCCTGCCCTCAGGGGCAGCCCTCCTTTCCGCCCATTCATTATGACTGACAAGTTTTTAACAAATCCTTTTTTATAGGGAAAATGTCTTTTTCCTGACCATTTCCTGACCTTTAGCAGGGTGTCTAAAAAAACTCGATTAGCGAATAGTGCAGTGGTGAACAGTCATGGATAGTGGCGAATAGTCGTCAATAGTCACCGCTTTTGTTCAGCACTGATCTGAGTTCGTTGAAACTGATCACGTGAAAAAAAATAATAAAGTAACATAAAATAAAATACGAATGTGAGGTAAGTGCTCTGTGATTAGTTCATCAACTGAAAAGACACAAACGAGCTGCTCTGATAACCGGTTATAAAAACAACAACATCTAAGCTACATCTTGCGTTAATTAATTATCCATACCGGTGGCGAAAGTATATGATGTAAGCAAGTATGTCAGCATGCATAGTTTAGGTCAGCGGTTTACTATCAAAAGGCTCGGAGCCATTCCTGCAATTAACGTCATGTTGTAGGCAAAATTTCCTATTTTCTTGTCAAAAGTTTACACAGTTGTGGAGAATACACATGGCTATACTGCATATGACCTGAATGGAGGGTAAAAGTGTTTCTTCAAGGCTGTCTACGAAAGACGAATGGACATCTCAGGTAGGCTGTCAGGAAGATACATTTTCACTTATAAGCAGCTTTTTAAACTACTTAGTAGCTGAAGCTTATATATGGTATGTATTTTCCTAATATGAGTGTTTTGAATTATATGCAGATTGCCGCAGTGCAGCCGTTGGATGATATTAAGTTAAAGGGCTCGCTACGCGCATTGAAGGATTTAGTTCAGACAGCGCTTGGACCAAATGGAAGGTAATTTTAAGTTCTTACATATAAAATCCCTAACTATGTCAATGTAAGCGTAAATTTATTGTAATAAAATAAAACACTCAATTCTGATTGGTCCTCCCCACGTTTTAGTGGTCATTGTATTTAATTTGTTACTTGCATTGTAGCTTAGCCAATAACATGCTGTCAATCATGTTTACTGTAGTGTCGGCTGACACTATAGACCAATATATTCACCGATATATTGACCGACACTCAGCCAATACAAGGCTGATAAAAGGCCGATACCTGGCTGATGTATCGACCGAGTATCAGTCAATATATTGGTCAACAGTATCAACCTGCACCACCTAATGTAAACATGATCCCATTTTGTTAATATCCCAGGTAATGAAGGGTTTAGTCTGCTAGATACCCTGGTCCCTGGGGTTTTCTTTCTTCTTCTTCTATCACAAAAAGCCATCTTTGTGGTGGTCAAAAAGAGTGTAAAAAGAAACTGAACTCACTTGCTGCTTCGTGA
>NW_028301553.1:4595000-4640000 GCF_042242905.1 Orbicella faveolata
TTTCTCTTTCTTTCAATTTTCGGTGAAGTAGTGTTGTTGCGTTGTGTTGTGTAAAAAGGGTAAACTTACGACTCGTATAAAATGCGAAAAGTTCCCTTAACTTGAGTATTTTTGAGCAAAAACACCTCTTGGGGGCTGGAAGGGCTCCCGAGGGGGTACTCCCAGAAAAATTGGTTGGGGGTGTGCGGCCCGCTTCCCAAAACCCTATTTATGACCAAAATCTGCGATATTCCTTACCCTATTTATGACCTGACCAAAAATTCGAAACCCTATTTACGACCTGACCCTCAAATCAAAACCCTGTTTCAGACCTGCGTTATAATTAACTCCCTAGTTCAAACCAATGTTAAATTACCGTAAACATATAAATTTGTGAAGGGCTTTTGTTGATTTTCTTTTCGATAATGATGAAAAAGTGGCTTCTTCTTAAAGCATACCCATATCAAGGCTAGAGTGCAAAAACCGTACCCAATTTATGACCAAAATGACCAAAATCAGCTAAAATCGATACCCTATTTATGACCAAAACGGCTGAAAAACCATACCCTTCAGGGCCGCACAGACCTATATAGCCCATATAAGGGAGTCCCCCCCGGGGGAAGGACTACGTGATCGGTGAGTGAGGGAGTTATGCATGTGTGCTTGTCAGACCAATCACAGTGTGGGTTGTATCAAAGAAATTGCCTGTTAGAAAATAAGATGGTATCTACATCTGGAGACGTGTCAGATTACTGTAGTTTGTTCAGTCAAACATTTTAGGGCTTACTATTTAGTTATCTTACCATTACCGATGTAACATCGT
The DNA here is from genome assembly GCF_042242905.1 of Orbicella faveolata. Classification (NCBI taxonomy): domain Eukaryota; kingdom Metazoa; phylum Cnidaria; class Anthozoa; order Scleractinia; family Merulinidae; genus Orbicella; species Orbicella faveolata. Next base: position 4,595,803 of record NW_028301553.1, read on the forward strand.
ATGTACTTCATAAACTCCCAGTTTCTTTCTTGCTGTACATCGCAACCAAAAAAACTTGTCAAATCAACCAAATTATTACTGTAAACAGTTCCATGAATGCTCCTATCTCCGAGACTTATAGTTCACAAAAAAAATAACTCTTGCACGCCTTGCGTGCCTATGTTTGTACAACTAGTGGGATTGACAGACCTGTACACAGCAGTCACTTGTCAGGTTTTTTTTGTTTGTTTTTTTTAGATAACTTGTTTTGTTTTCATCATAGGGTGCTTATGTGATTGACCGTCTATCCATTGTTCACATCTCTGCTGTGTGACGTCTGACTGGAGCAACAATCCTGAGCACTTTCAGCATGGACATTACTGAATCAAGCTTTGGTCAAGTCGGGAAGATTGAACATATGGTGTTGAATGACAAAAGGTCAGCTTCCTAAATCCAATGGTGCATTTAATGTATGGAGGTACAACCCACCATGTACTCTACATGTACATCACTTTATTTTAATTTCCATCCTTTGGTAATTATGATTACATAATGTCTTTTACCCTTAGTTTTCATTTTTTCATAACTGTTGTTCTGATCCTGCTTCTTGCTAATAAAATTACTAGATTTAGAGCGGTTTTCAACTGAGTGTCAAAAGTAATCAGGCAGTTACATAAGTCTTGGTTTTACTACAGTTTGAGATTGGTGGAATAATCTAATTGGTAAGTAATGGTTTGGTTTTGGTTTTACGGCACTCAATTGAAAACCACTCTATTGAGCCAGGTTTGGTTTGACTTGGTTGAACTCTCCTATCAGAAGCATCACTTCAGTCCATACATTCATTCACCATATACTTGTAGTGTACAGTGACAACAATATCTCAAACAAATGGGCCTTCTGCATCCAATGGTCACATGATACAAAATGCACCAAGCTGGATGGCAAAGCAATACAGCAGTCTCCCAAACAAACTTAAGGGACTAACCAACCAGTAAACCTTGATTTTGCTTTGAATTAGAGGTACATGCCTTTGCAGAGCTTACATGTATCATCCTGCATGGTAAATGTCATGTCAGTGACAACTGGTTGCAAAAAGGCCAGTTAGCAAACCTGCTTTTCTTTTTCGTATATTTTTAAACAGCTACATTCATTTGGTGCCAGAGTCCACATTAACTTCATCTTCTGTGTGTACTCTTTTGCTGTGCTCACCAGATGAGACATCCCTTGACGAGCTGAAGACAGTTTGTCAAGCATCTGTTAGTGCGTTACATGAGACTTTGGGATGCCCATATGTGGTGCCTGGTGCTGGATGTCTAGACACACACTTAGCATCATTCTTGAGACAGTATGGGAAAACGAATGGCTCAAAGATTGCTGCAGTTCTTGGCTGTACTAGAGGTAAACACCTTGTTTGGCACTGGTATATAGCTTTGTGTGCTTTAGCAGTAACCCTCAGGGTCTTCAACAGTAACCACCTGTACTTCTTGATCTAAGCCGGCTATCCTGCTTAGCTAGTATTCCCATTCCTTATAAACAGATGGCAAAATCAGCCACCTTCTCCAGCAAAAATGCTGCTACTTGGAAACTCTGTGACGACCCTGTAACCTTACTTGCCACTAGAAATGCAAGTCGTAAGCTTGCTGATGAGGAATGCCTGTTGGCTTGAAATACAAATTGATTGAATTATTTTAAGTTAGTTTGAAGTCCTTGGACATGCCTTATAATTCCTACTTTAATCTCTAGGAATTTTTTTTCTTAGGTCAATTTGTTGCTATCATCAACAATGTAGCCCATTGCCTTGAATCCTTGGCCGGATACCTAGAGCATGACGGTGGCAGTCACGTGACTGACTCAGCCAATCAGCATCACTGGAGTCTTTCTCCCAGAGCACTGGATCTTAAGCCCAGCATGCTTCACTGCATCTGTGGTTTGGTGTCATGTGATCAGTCATTAGAGTGGAGCATGATGGGACATGTCGAGAACTCCTCTGGTCATAACAGAGACGGCTGTTGCACAGTGGGTGCTAAGGAAATATTTGACAATGCTGTCCTCGATGTGTACTCAATAAAGATAAATTCTTACAGGACTGCATTTGAAACTGCTAATGCTATAGTAAGAATTCACTGTGTAGTTTGTAGCAGTGTGGCGGGAAATTAAAACTCGCAAGATATTTACGGTGCCGCCTATTGGTTCAGTTCTGTTTTTCTGTCATCTTTTCTGTTCCAGTTTTATAAACCACAATTAGGTTATTATTCTCTTTTTTATCATTTGTCTTGAATTTTTTGGGTGGTTTTTGGAGGGGGGGGGGGGGAGTTTGATAGATGAAAGTTGCACGTCCTTCTGATTCAAGTCCGAGGGAACAAGAAGCTCCAGAGCTTACAACTGGGCCTGTCAGCTTGACCACTAAGTAAAACAGTATGAAAGGCACAGTAGAGCGCCGTACCTTAGCCCCCCTTTCCTAGGCAATTAAAATCTTCATGCACGCGTTGAGTTCTTATTCCATCTTAGTGGAAAGCCAGCAAAACAATCCTTTATTTAAAGTGGTCAGCACGCCACGAGAGTAACGCCACAAAATATTCGAAACGGAAAGAATCGAAAATGACTCCTATCATAATCGGCGTTTTACCGGCAGCCCTGTTTACCCTGAGCATTAAAAAAGCGCCGACAATTGTTTTTAGATACTATTAGATCTCCTGAAGGGTCGCGTTGTTCGAAAGCCGGTTAACGCTAACCCAGAATTAAAAGTTAACCGAAGTATTAATTTTTCGTATATAAAAACGTGTTGTACTGTTTACGTTTTGTGAAGTTTGAGCTTAGTCAAACTCAGAACAGAAGGACAAACAGTATAAACATAAAACCTCACCAAAAGTTACACAACTTAAATCAAAATTCTCGCTAATCCTGGGTTAGTTTAATCGGGCTTTGGACAACCCGGACAACAAAACGGAAGTGAAATTAGACAGTATAACCATTAGTGAATTTATGTTTTTTGATTCATTTGGAGAAATCTACCAAACTTGGGTAAATGAATTGAAAGTCTAGGCACTGTCACTGCCCGCTGAGGAAACGGGCGGCGTTTCGACACACAACCCAAACAACTGTTGCGAACAAAACTGCGGAGGCCCTTTGCTCCCCACGGAGTGAAGGTGGCAAAGAAGGAGAGAAAGAGCAAGACGGGTGTGGTAACCTAATTATCAATTCAAAATGTGTTACTTTTATAAAGGAGTATTAATCGAGTAACAGTAGCGCTTGGAAATCATCGACGAGCCGAAGAGGTCACACAAAAAACTATTGAAACCTCTCGGGAAGATCGAGCACTACTACGAATGACGAACGCTAACTTTATCTTAAAGGTCTATTCTATAGAAAATTCAAAAGAAAACCTCTTCGAGATGCGTAATGTTTGGCGCCGCTCATTCGATATATCATGATATTATGAGCCCATAAACTCATTCATCAAAGGCGTCTTTTGCTGTTACAAAACATAAAATTGTATAACATCCCTGGTATAGAAGCTTTCAGAGAAAGTTTAATTTTTTGTTATAGTAATCTGGCTGAGCGCACGTGGCCCTCAACTGCAATGCTCGTCTGTAGTGGAACTTATTTAATCATTTAAATTTTTCGCTCTGTGGTTAATGCTATCGGCTTTGTGTTTACTTTACTACCCTGTACCATACGAAAAACTAATAGCTTCCTGCAAGAAGCCTGAAATTGTGAAATTGACGGTTTCCAAACGAATTCATGATACATATCCAAGCCACGCTTATTGATACTTTTGCGTGTGGTTTAAAATCCCTTAAATAAACTTTGAAGTCCTTTCACTAGACATTTACAAATTATCTTTTCGTTTTTCAGCTAAGCAACGACATCAATGACAAACCTGTTGATTCGACTTGATGGCAGATAGTGATGATCACAGAAACACTGAGCGAGTAAGTAGTCTTGTAAGGGAGGCCGATGATTTAAAATGGAGTGCGTGCGAAAGCAGACGGATTTCAGCTTGTTGTTTTATGTAGAAGCGCTTGCAGTCCAGTTAAACAACGGTGGGGCAAATTGACTTGCAACCCGGAGTAAGTGCGCAAACTGCACTGTTAAACTTAATCAGCAGATATATTTAAGACGTTATCGAAAATCTGAATATCGCAATGGCAAAAAAATAACCCTAATGGAAATGATAAGACCAACCTGTCTTGAATCAGAGCTGTTCCGTGCTGCGCGTGCTCGGCTAACCGACGCCCCTGAAATATTGTTCAGCCCGGCCTGATGTGAATCCTAGACATATCGCCTTAGGGAACTAGGGAAGTTTCGTGCTATTTTTAAAATAGAAAGACTCGTTCTCCCTCCCGCCGACTTTCAGCAGAACATTCGTTTCAGAAATTATCCAACGAAACTTCGGCGACAGCAGGTTTTAATCGAAGCTGCCATGAACACGTTGCTTTCGCGAGAACAATTATTAAGTTCTCGTGTCATGAATATTTAAAAGATAGCTGAGTTTTCTAAAAAGCACATGCCTTGTCTTTTATTTGCTTCGGGAGGTTTTCCTCTTCTAATCAAGAATCTTAACAGAATAAGGCCGGTTCGTTTAATTTTATCTGCAGCTGGTGATTTTAATGCTGTTGCCTTTTTCGTTGCATTCGAGGAGCAATACAATATTAATTGGAATAGAAATCGCTCTAGCTCCCTGTCCTCAATGGAACATTGTCTGGGTGTGATCAAGAGCCCATCACTGGTGTAATATCGTCTTCCGCACGTGTTAGCAGTCGCAAGCTGTTTACATTCACAAACGCAAGCGAATAATTATTTAAATCATTGTCATTCACGACACACAATCATGGCCATAAGGCGTTAAAGACGTCGCCCAACGACGTTTTCCCAGCGGCCGCGTAATACCAGTTATTGACTTGACGTTATTGCAATAATTTCGTAATCGATAACTGATGAACAGTTCATAGATTAGATCAGTTACCAGAATAGTAATTGTTATAATGACGATGACGACGATGATGATGATGATGATGATGATGATTAAAAGAGGACTGTGATGACGGTAACGATGATTAATTTATCACATGTGGCTACTAAAAACATACTACGCATAACGCTTCGAAAGAAAGTCGGCGCATGAATCACTATCTATAATTAAAATAAACTATAGTCGCTAATTCAAACGCTCCGAAAATTTAGGGGGCCTCTAAATTACCTCATGTTTTCGGAATTCTTTGTTACTATAAGCCGAAGTCCTGGAGCCATATTCCCTTTGAGAACCAGAATACATCGAGCACATTACGACGTTTAGTCTCGAATCATTTTCAATCAAATGTGATCACCTCAGATATGACTTTGTTAATTAGAAAATGTTCACAAATTTGGGTGCCTTCCATTTGACCAAAATTCCGGAATTTTCGAAACGAGGGCAAATTTCTTGAGAAAGTTTCCGAAAATTCGAAAATCACACAACATTTTCGAAAATTTAGATAAAGCTCACGAGGATATTCTCTTTTCGGTAAATTGTAGAAAATGCTGTTCTATTTGCCTCTGGAAATTTCCGGAAATGCAAACCTGAAGGTTTGGTCGGATGGAAAGCGCCCTTTGACACCAATTAATTTTACGTCTTCTCAGCCTAACAAGTCGCCATAACCATCTAGCTAGATAATGTTTGTCTCTCTCAATGGTTCTTTCTTGGTAACACACTCGTAGCTAAATGCTGTAAGGTCGATTGTCTGAAATCCACCGTCCAAAATTAATTCACTGACGGCTCGCCCTACAGCGGGAGACTGCTGACTACCATGACCGCTAAAGCCGTTCGCAAAAATGAGATTCCTTATCTGGGGATGTCGTCCAATAATGGCATTTTGATCCAGTGTGTTGTACTCGTAGTGGCCAGCCCAGGCGCTCTTGACCTGGTGAATTGAAAGATAAAATCACAAGCGCTGATCCTATTACACCTTGGCTAAACATAATACTGTGTATCTTCAGAAGTATTCATAAAAACATTTTCCTAAAACAGAAATTTAAGCTTAAAATCTCTGAAAACATAGTTGACTTAGATACGTCAGGTTCCAAAATGTTCCCCGCTTGCTTAGGATGTGTGGCATTATTGTTTGACAAGGGTACTTTGTGATCCCCCCACCCCAAACGACACACACAGACATAAGCTCCAGGCTAAATACGGTTTTTACGCTGCCTAGTACGAAACGGGAATAGAAGAACATTTGAAAAACGACTCTGAGGGACTTACCTTGAGACACTCAAATGCAGAAATTCTGTGAACTAAATTTGGCTTAATTCTCTTGTGAAAATACTCATAGTCGATTTCAAAATCAGAAGATTCGTGGTCATCTTCCTGTGTTAAAACAATAACAAAATGTTTTTACGCAGAAATTCCCTTTTGATGACAGTTTGGTGATACCAACTTTATAATTCTTGGTGTTTAAGTCACGAGTCGATAAGCAAGTAATTAAAACAATCTGAGCAGTATTATCCAGGCTACTTATGGCCCAGACCACCACTCTCTTTCGAAAATAGAGGAAGGCTTGGGTAAAAAAAATACTCTTGAGCGGTTATGGAGTAATTGGGGCTGGACACAAAGAACAAAATGTGGCAGAACGGCAATCCACGAGAGTAGCAGTTGGAGAACTAAGGAGCAACTAAATGAAGATGCTCTGAGAGCAATATATTCTTCTTTGAATTGTGTAACAAGCAGAGAAACTGCCAAACAAGGGGTATTTTGAAGACGTAAAATGCAAGGCCGACATGCGAAAACTCTGTTCGCCTTACAAACGGCGGCTCCGCCCGCAATACGAGCGGCATTAAAACCGAGCTGTCCTACCGAAACGACACGATAATGTTTTTCTTCACAACAGACAAAAGTAGAGACAATGCTTAAGTCGCTTTGACCTTAACTTGAGAATTCCGGGTTTAATTTGACGAGGAACAGCATATTTTGTTCAGAATAATGCAACTAATATCTTACTTGACGACACTCCACGAACTACGAGCGATTTGCCGGTGACCCATTTTTGGCGCCAAATTAGAAGCTTAGGGAAACAAAATGTTTCATACTTTTCAATTTTTGCAATCTGATATGATTTTTGGAAATGTAAATGCTGGTTAGTGAATATTCAATGCAATCTCCAGCGAGAAAAGTTGCCCGATTACAATGCCTTTCCTGTTAACATACATTAACGTCAAGATAGTAAAGTTTTTCCCGCCTACTGAATCCTGATTGGTCAATTCAAATTTCAGCCGCGCCAGCCGTATGCACGGTACCCAGCCCCTTCCCACACACTCCCCCGAAATAGGCAATCCCATAAGCACCCTCGCCGACACTATTAGCTAAGTATGGGTAGTCTTTTTCAAAGTGCTCCAAAAAAACATGACGTCAGCAAGTACAGCTTATCCGCTGGTGTTTATGGTACATGTAACCTCACAGGACAAAGCTGTTCACACAAACACGTCATACTTTTTAAACCTTCTAAGAGAAAAGGTTACTGTTTGCTGTCTCACGAAGAACAACTCAATGGAAGGAACAGTTAAATTAGGCTGTGGCTTTTTGTTCTATGCAGGAAATCCGGGGTTAATAATAACTTTTAAAGACTGCAGGTGACAACCCTAAAAAACATTATTTGATAATCTCCTTGTATTTATGGCAGTTGTCTCAAAATTTCCTGTTCCCCCAAAGCAACGCCTGCACATAAATCACACCAACGTACTTCCAAACTGTCAGTACAGTGTCAGAGTAAGTTTCGCAACCAAATGGGGTACTGGAGAAAACAACTGCATCCACATGTACAGGGTTTCAAAGCTATCCTTTACATTACAGAATGTTAATGAAGTCATTTTAAAGATTGGAATTTAAAGAGGCTTGTATTTTCTTTCAAGTTCCTTTTTCATATTTTTCCATTGGGAAGAAGAAAGGTACAGTACTCTTAAAGCTGCTCTCAACTTACCATTCCTAGTAAAATAGCCACCGGTTTTGAAGGTCTTGCTCCTACCGATAGCCAATATCTGAAACAATTCACAAGTAATTCTTATATCTAATCTCACGACATATCGCAGTTCATAACTTATAACTTATAACTAATAACTTAAACTTATAACTGCCTTATGAAACATAATTCAGGTGACTTCTCAACTTACTTTATTCTATCCATGTTTAAGCTTGCCAGCTTTTCATTTCAGGTGTTAGGTATTGGATCGAAAGTCCCCACCTAGATGAATTGATAGATAGATTTTTGTTTCGTTAATGCTCTAGTCTGGTCTTGAACTTTTACATACAGTAACATGTACAGGTCATGCACATGTGACTGTTTACACCGCATCCCAAAACAAAGCTAATAAGTTATAACCGCGGATATAAGTATTCCTCACCTGCTCCAGATATCCATAGTTTCGAGGCCTTTTTCTGTTGGTTGCCACGATGAAAAAGAAAGGCTTATTCTTGCAGCCATAGAGGGCAAAACGTAAAGTAACTATTGGAGGCTTCATGGTCGAAATAACCTTTCAGCTAAAACAGTCAGGCGTTTCAAGCGAAAAATCGCTCAGGAGCTGGTGACTAGAACCCAGACTTCTAATGGCCAACGAACAATATGGCGGCAGAATGCAGACAGAGTAGCCATTAATTGTAAGAATGGCTGCGAACCTTTTGATAATAAACCGCTGACCATACCCAACACTGCTGATAATACCTAGTTCACCCATTGTTTCCGTTCATTCCCCTTATTTACCTTCATTTAGCCTCATCCACGATCATTCATACACCCTCATTCACGTTCCGTCACTTGCATTCACCCTTATTCACGTTCATTCACCCTCATGTACCTTCATACACCCTCATTCACGTTCAGTCACTTGCATTCACCCTTATTCACATTCATTCACCCTCATTCACCTTCATTCACCCTCGTTCACCATCATTCACCCTCATTCACCCTAATTCACCTTCATTCACCCTCATACACCCGCATTATCCTTCATTCACCTTCAGTTCATACACCATCATTCATCCTCATTCATCTTCATACAATATCATTCACCCTCATTCACCCTCATTGACCCTCATTCACCTTCATACATCTTCATTCACCTTCATACACCTCCATTCACCTTCATACACCTCCATTCACCTATCTACACCTCTATTCATCTTCATACACTTTCATACACCATTATTCACCTTCATACACCATCATTCACCCTCATTCACCTTCATTCACCCTCATTCACCATCATTCACCCTCATTCACTCTCATTCACCTTCATTCGCCATCATTCATCCTCATTCACCTTTATTCACCCTCATTCACCTTCATACACCAACATTTACGTTCATTCACCTTCATACACCTTCATTCACCTCCACTCACCCTCATCCACCTTCATACACCTTTATACACCATCATTTACCTTCATACACCATCATTCACCCTCATTCATCCTCAATCACCTTAATTCACCATCATTCACCTTCATACTACATCACCCTCATTCACCTTCATTCACCCTCATTCACCATCATTCACCCTCATTCACCTTTATTTACCATCATTCACAATTATTCACCCTCTTGCACCTTCCTACACCACTATTCACCCTCGTTCACCTTCGTACACCTTCATTCACCACCATTCAACCTTATTCACCCTCATGCACCTTCATACCCCATTATTCACTGGGTGCTAGCTTATCTCAGTACGTGTGACCTTGTCAGTTAATATAACTAGCATGTGTGTATGAACAAGTTAGTGAAATTCTCTAAGGTTTTTGTTATGCGATCTGTTGTTTTCTGTTCTCAATTTTTGGTGACTTCTGTCCACCTATATTCATCAGAGTTGCAATCTTAAGGTTCGCTTTTCAAACGAATGTTAAGATTGCAACTCTGATGAAGGTGGATAGAAGCCATTAGAAGAGAAAACAACAGATCGAATAACGAAAACCTTAGAGAACTAGATATCATTTACCGATCGCAACACTGGAAGCATAATTTCAGTCACATCAAGTTAGTGTAAAATAACGTTTTTTTTTAACGGAATGTAACGTTTAACATTTTATTTTGCACTTGTGGCTACAGTACACAAAGGAAAAGGAAACCGAAGAAATATCGCCAATGTTAGAAAATAATGCACTGTGTGGACGTATGAGTTTGTATAGCAAGCCGCACACGACTTATGAACCCAGTCTTTCCGCGAGTTAAATTCTTGTTTTATGAATAAAGAGGTTGAGATTACATTTATTTAGTTTTGTAACATCGGCGGCGAAAGCGCGTCTTCAAGCTTCCTGGGTCACTTTCAGCTGTATTTCTAAGCAGCAAAGTTTAACGTGGGAGGAGGAAAGAATGCGCCTGTTAATTGAGGACCAATTGCCGGACAGTTCCTGCGAATGTGGAGGGGCGAGGCTAATATTTGTTTTTCTCTAGGCCTTTTGTAGCTCAAGGAACGACATCAGCTCCAAAGTTTACTTGATATACTTAGTTGTGTTGAATTGCGGACGTTAACCTGATCTAAATTTCACTAATGTAGCTTTTTTATGGCCGATAGTTGTAAGTTAACATCGTCTTATAATAACGAAAACTTCCAAAAACGCATGGTCTTCAACACGCCTTATCTCCCCCTCCCCCACTCTGATTTTTGTGGCTTTTTGGCAAAAGTTGATCTTTACCTTACTTCATGTTCAGTTTTGAAAAAATCTGTCAGTGGGCGTAAACGTCTTTAAACTAGGAAAATTTCAGAATTGCAATTTTGCAGTCGCAAAGTGCTATAGCCCTGGAAACTTTGATCGAAAATCCCTAATCTAACATTTCGATTTGCGAACTAAGACCTGAAAGTTTGGATTGGAATGTTGCATCAATCGGGCACGTGTGACCTGTAACTTGTAATTGGTCTATAACAACCTGATTCCCAGGGAGGCAGAGAAGAGGGAGCCTGGGAACGAGGTTGGGTCTATTTAAAATTGACGTCAGTTTCTTTTGGGTCTGTCTTCTTATTGATGATAAATTGCGTCATAACATTGTCAAAGTGGCTGTGGAACCACGAGCCGCAGGTGAGTGGTTCCGTAGTAAACTTTGACAATGTTACAACGAAATTAATCATCAATAAGAGGACAGACGCATAAAAAACTGACGTCAGTTTGTTTTTTTACAATAACAAGACCTCAAAATGGTCCAATGCCGGGAATAAATGAGGGGAAAAGACGCCGTAAACTTGCCGTAAATAAAGATAAGTGAATTTTATTCAAAATGACGCCAACATTGTCTATAGCTTTTCTCGCTTTTTGATTCGCTACTGAAAAAAGTCCATAAAATCTCATTGGTTAAAAAGTCGACAGTTTGACAGCAGAAAGTTGAACTTGAAAGCTTGCATAAATTAAAATTTTATCCGTCTGAGCGCGAGAAATTAGACAGTTATTATAAAAAAACAAATTCTAACAAAACCGAAAAACCGAAGTTTCTTGGCACAAAAACCGTAAAACCGGTCTCAAGAATGGGCAAAACCGCAAAACCGAAAATCCCAACGACCCCGTCAGAATTTAATTGTCCAGTAATATTTCTAAATCTTCCTCGGAGCACTTTCATTTACCATCATTCACCTTCATACACCTTCATTCACCATCATTCACCCTCATGCACTTCCATACACCCTCATTCATCTTAATTCACCCCCATTCGCCTTCATACACCTTCATACACCTTCATTCACTATCATTCACTATCATTCACCCTCATGCACCATCATTCACTCTCATTCACCGTCATTCACCTTCATACACCATCATTCACCCTCATTCACCTTCATTCACCCTCATTCACTCTCAAGTACATTAATGCAAAGAATGTTGTAATACATTTTCAAACTTCTGTAACGTTTACACTGTAGCCCAAGAGAATTACATGCAGTGGGAATGTTTTATAAGAACTACATATTGAGCTAAGTCACCCACCCCTGTAAGAAGGCCAGCTGTATCGCGAACAAGTGCACTTATGTCCAGGATTGAGTGTACTTACAAAATTAATAATATACATGAAAAAATTAAACGATTCTGATTGGCTGAGAGCAGTGCAGTTCAAGTGTAACACGAGTGCAAAAAGTGTAACATCAGTGAAAAAAGTGTAACACCAGTGCAAATTAAACGTCGTGATTTTGGATTATGATTGACTGAAAGACAATAGAATTGTTGTTTACAGTCTATCGAACTTTATCTCTGGCAATCTTTGTTAACTTTTCCTTTGTGTACTTTTGCAGTGAAAAAGCTGGTTCACCGCGTCAAATGGACAGGATAAACCTTCAGATACGGAAGGTACAGGAAACCTGAAAAATAACAGTTTGATAAGATAGAAAAACACCAAAGACATAATGATAAACAATAAAGGAACAAGGATGGCTAAGGATGGAGAAGATTAACACAGATTGCAAACGAAGAATTTGAAAAATTGAGGCTAAACTTTTCAATATGTGCAAACCGTGACTGAGCTCCTTTAAATAAGCTTAAATTTGGCTATTTCCGTAAAAAAAATCACGAGAAATTATGAGAACTAAAGAAAATGTTAAAAAGAAACCGAACAAATGGCAAGATTTAAATTCTACAAAGAAACTAAATTCTAGATACAGAAGCGCTAAATTAAAATACCGTAGTGCAGCACGTTCTTTCCAGCGAACTTTGTCCGCAGGAATTTTTACGCTCAAAATTAAAAATGTTGGTTGTATCGACGGTTAGATCTTCATGCGATTGCGTAAGCTTATTCATTGTCAGAGTAAAGTTTTTCTTCCAAAGATAATTTCCAAAGACGTGAAAAAGAGGTAAGAAAATTGAGTATGCGTCATAATTTGCGCGCGCATAAATTTCGTCATTATTAAAGTTGAATTATGACGCAACTGTAATTATTTAGCTGGACCAAAAGTACGTTTTACGACGCTTCACCGCGGTGTTCTTGTCTATGGGATTTTCGACAGTTAGAGGCCAATTTCGATTTATTAAATGTCCTACTTAGCTCCGAGGCTTAGGAGAATAAAACAAAAGAGACCGCCTCGGGTCTAATTGATGAATAATTAACTTCTTTTTTTAATTTTCCGTTAAGCCTCGCGGAGCCAAGTTAGAATTTTAATATATCAAAATTGGCCTATTAAAACCAAACATAGCATATTCGGATCAAAATTCCTTTCACGTGCGTGTTTTTCTCCCAAGTTGCTCATTTTTCACAATTCAAAGCACACAATCTTAACGTGGGATGCATTTCTTTTGTTCAAAGCATATTTCTCGTGGCTCTAATGAATTTTAATGTGGGTATATATAAAGAAGTGTAGAATGACACACCCATTTTAGCGTCGGTCGCCGTTGCATTGAAGGCAAGGGCGAAGACATCTTAGTCGCTGTGCTCCCTTCAGGCAAGTCCATATTTTCTTTATTTATCGCCGTTGAATTGAAGGCAAGGGCGAAGACATCTTAGTCGATGTGCTTCCTTCAGGTAAGTCTACATTTTCTATAGCTAGTTACGTGTCCTAGCTGTTTCCCTCGTCTTTCAATTTGATCATTTAATGGTATAATAAAACTTTCCTCAATGCTGTGAAAGCTTCGAGGTGCATGTGTTTTTCCTTGACACCGAAGATTGCATTTAGGCGAAGTTGAAAAACCGAATACCGAACATTTCTCTTGTGGGTAACTGAATGATTATTTTTAATAAAATGTTTCTTTACAGCTTGCTAATCTACTTGGTTTGCCGTTTGACTTTGTCATTCGCAATTTGTTTCGTCACCTCGGAGCGCTACCATGTACACTCTTTTTAACTGTTATAAAAACAGAAAATTCCAACCGCCTTTGCCTTTGCTCTGATACGAAGAGAAAAGTTATGTAGTTATATCAAAACCTATAACTACTCTTCAGTTCGTTCCCACTGCAGTGCACCACTTTGTTGGTAGTCGTTTAAAAGTGTTATTCCACATTTTGAGGGAGTTTTGTTACATGCAAGGCCGATAGACGTCCGTTAACTGATACTAATACTCATTCAAGTCAGTTTTGCTAGAGTCAACACGCGAAAAACTTAACCATGACTTTCCTGTTTTTTCACAAGGATTGACCAGAGGCAGCAAAGTTGTATCCAACGGAGTTGAATTGGAGTGACAGGCGTCATTCACCAATTCAAATGAAGTGTAGCACGACCAGCTATGGACTCCTGGCAAGTTTCATGTTGACGACAACTCCGTTGAAGTTCAGATGAGTGAATCACAGTTGTCGCTAGATTTCATTTAATATAATCCTTTGAAGTTTTGCAGCTAAGTCCAGTTTAGGGGCATTCAGACGTGGCATTAGAACCGGTTTGCAATTTGATAAAGAATGTGATCGATTTCAAAATGAGTGCATGTCGCTGGTAATTTTATATGTCTTGGTGCTGAATGTTTCGTAATTTTAATGGACGAGTCTCGTGTTTGGACGTATTTTTGCTTAAAATTAACCCACAGACAAAAGTGACACGTATTTATTTATTTCCTACCATTAAGTTATAACATTTTTCATTTATCTTACAAATACAGGAAATCGTGTACCGAGTTTAAGATCTTACGATTTGGTGGCACTAAAGCTTTACTGTTTTTTTTTTTTTTTTTTTTGACATAATCCATTCGTAGAATGCTTCAGTTTATCGTCCTGCGATCGTGTTTTTCTGTTTAAAAAAAGAATTTTTTGAAATCCATAGCAAGAATCTAAGAACTTCTAACTTATTGACTACACTGGCAAATTCGTTTATTAATTCTAAAAAAAAAAAAATTATCTGAGCTGAAGCTAACTGACGAGCCTATAGGCGTAGTTCAATGAGGAAAATGAGCAAAAAATAGCAAAATTCTCAGCGCAGGAAAAGATTTGCAAGCTCGTTAGGCTAGCTATATTGTTATTTGTTCGCCAACATGAGAGCAATTGGCTTTTGAAACAAAGAGGTGTTTGGTTGTACAAAAATTGAATTCAAAACAATTGACGTCAATGTCTGCAAGCAGTGAATATTGCTCTTTATCGCTGATCCGTTGACAGAAAAACTTATTGCCAGAATGTTGTCATGGAAATCAAACGCAGATGAATCCGATGGATTGACCACACACTTCCCAAGGTTGCCTAGAGGCGGACACCAACTGGCAACAGCGAACCTGGTTGGCCAAAAACCACCTGGCGCCTGTCATGAGCTCAATGAGGAACAACATATCGTACAAAATAGAGATGTAGATGGATTGTGGCTGCCTTGTGTCCAACAGAGAACGAAGATGATTAATTAAAAAAGTAAGTAAATCTCGTTATCAACCTTACAGCAAGTCTTTTATCGTAAATGGCGGCTGTCCTTCATTATCAACTCATTCTTACGCTACCAAGTTGAATAGAAATACATGAAAGATGAAGAGTTGTTCCAAATCGATTGTCTTAATTTGTGACGGCCATTTATTATGGTTCAACTTTCTGACCACAACATGCGAACAAGTTTTTGGAGTGAGCAAGTTATCTGTCCATGAAATAATCATAAGCAAACCTAGGTGATTAAATAACTAAAGTTGCTGCCGTTTGCTCTGCTATCTCCAGGATGACCAAAGATGTGTTAAAGGACAGTTCACGAGTTTCTGGATTTATTCATCAACCTTAATTAATTGAATTTCATCAACGTTAACTGAATTTTGGATGGCAGTGTGCAGAGCTTCACTTCTAGCGTACGATCGATGACTGTTGGAAAAACATCTCAGCTCAGATAAGTAGATTATGGTTTTCCTATCTTTACACTCCAAGAGTGTCAAAAATCTTGATTCTGATTGTAAAATTGATAGGTTTTCAAGTTTCGTACCATTGCTGCATATAAGCGTACGGTTGTCTTGTTGTCCAGAAAATACCATAATTTATATCAGTACAATACACGTACACTGTGTTATGTTCGATAATAATTATTATAATGAGACTACCGTTTGTTTGGAAGGACTTTGGGTCGAACTTTTGTTGGCTCAGATCATTTTCGCGTGGGGGGTGGAGTTATTATGTGAAGGAACATCTTGCACTTTTCATTTTACGTTCTTGGAATTAAGCGTCTGAAAACGTTTAGGTGAAGAGGAGAATATCACGACGTAAATAGTCATAAAAAAGATTTTTTAATGATCATTAAATCCAATTTTGATAGCTAGCTTATATTATAACCAAGTTAGAAAGCATTATCCTTGATTCTTAGAAGCGCGAACAATACAACCCATCTTGGATTCCATGGGAATTCTATTTCCTTTTTGAAGAAAATGCTAAAATTCGAAAACACATCAAAACACTACTGTTTTCTGAAAAGTTACATAGTTATCAATTGAATCTAACACTGCTGTAAATTTATTAGTTGACAAGGTAGTGTTGATTGAATATTCTTTTTTCTCTGTCTCTCTCGCTCCAGGCGGCTGATATATCACTGTTGACAGAAAGGGTAGCCATCTTGGATCGCAATGTACTGTTGGACTCTGGCACAAGTTGACTATTGGAAACATCAAATCTCAGATAAGTACATTATTTCTACTCTCGTTAACTTTTAACAGTTTCGGCGTAAGAATTATGAAAATCTCAGAAACTGATTAACTAGAAGATATTGTCTTGATGAAGAACCAAATTCTTAGAATTAATATTAACAATATGAGAAAATCAGTAACGAGAATACACATTTTGAGCATGGGATGTACTTAAGAGTTACCACTTAGAAAAACTAAATTCTCAGAGTTAACATTTAAAACAATATGAGAAAACCAGTAATGAGAATATACATTTTGAGCATGGGATATGTTAAAAGTTACCACTCAGTTCGTTATGCTGAAGGTCGACCTGAAGCTATCGAATATTATATCTCGTAATTCTTGTTTTTTTCAAGGCATTGATGAAGACCATAACCAAAAGTTGTGGAAATTGAGATAAGAGAAAAAAAGTATTTTGCTAAATTGAGAACAATGGTGGTTTCTTTACGAGAAAAATTTCAATGAAGAGGAAGGGGTAGTAAGTAATTAATACATGGCCGCAGCTTATCAATAAAATCATGTCGTGAATGCTCACTAGTATTCCCATTAAGCCGAGATGAATGATACAACGAACTGTCGTTTTGCATGTATATATCCTTTGCATTTGAGTAGTATTCTCAAGAATATAAAGTGAAGTATCTCAATTGAAAGTTTTTAATCTGCCAGTTCGTCACTTCTCATACATTGCAAACTTCATGTAAGAGTGCTGTTTGTACAGCCGTATAACTCTTGACGGTATCACAATGAGCCAAATTAAAAGTAAGATTGCTCTAAAAAGGACTTCTTCTGTTTTTTGTTTGTTTGTTTGTTTGTTTTTGTCAAGTAAAGAAGGATTTTAAATCTCCAAAAAAATCTTGGAAAGGCACAGCTGGTCAGATAGCCGGACTACAATAGATCGTTTTCACTGTCGTGCAATAGAAAAAAAACAAGGAAATTCGATCTTATTGAAGATAAATAAAGAAGACTCCTCTCCAGGTTTTAGGTCTATGCGCCGTCCCAAACTTCAGTTATTTGCCTAAATGTTTTGCACAAATTTAAAGAGCTCAGTATGGTGCCGCCATATTGGTGTACCTCCGTGGTACACCAATTGGCGAATCTTTGTTTACAATATTTGTCCCATAAGTGATACAGTTTCTGATGGAAATTCTGAATGTTGAAAGGGCATAGCACGATCAACTGTGTCAAGGAATTTGAGCGCGATGTATTGCATAATTTTTGAGCGACGCGGGTTTAAAAACTCAAAATCAGGAGCCATAATCGGGACGGAGACCGTAAGCGCGCGCCATATCTAGTATTGGGGTTGTCCCCATGATATGGGACAATAATTCTATTTTTAGAACAAATTGCGCCATCGCCTGCGGCACACGCGCGTACATGCTGCGAGGATTTTTGCAGATGTCGCGCGGGGGAAATGGCGTCCGAAATTCCCGACATTTTTCATGTTCTGGCCCACAACTCAACGCGTTTACGTCTGTTGGAATTTTGCTTAAGTATTTTCGTCGTAAGCTGCTCCAGTTTGAGTGAAGTAAGACAGTGTCGAATTTATGTATGTTCCGCTTTAAGCTTAGATATATATCGCTGACCAAGTTGTGTTCCGACGGATGCTTCTGTTACACGAGCTATACATTACCCCACTTTAAATTTCACATATGTTGAAGATTGACAGCTTTTCCATTACACAGCAGAAAACTAGCTGGATATATTTAGATATAGCAGAGCTTCAGGACTTCATAGTTTCCTAGCTCCCCTTGCCACTCGCTTGCGAGGAATTTGCCAGTCTATCGCGACCGAAAGGTAAAACAAAATTTGCTAGTTTGAGTTTCGCCTGAATTGTAAGCAACGCTTGATGTTTCATCAAGGCCCAATAACTTTACCTCCGTAGATACTGCTCAGTTTTATTCGTGTAAAATCCAGTAAATTCTCTGTTGTCGATGAACGAGAGCGCCCGCCGATGCGTGTTTTGTACAGTCAGTAAACATGACAAATTGTACTTCCGCCGCACTTTCGTGTGAAATCGTACATCGAACTCGAACAATAACTCTGTAGTTTTGAAATATGTTTAAGATTGATAAGTGTTTGAGAACATATTAAAAGCTAAGCTGAAAATATGCGAATAAGGCAGAAATAATCAGCAAAGTACGAGATGTACGATGACGCTTTCTTTGATAAACTTCGAATAACGATTTCGATTTTGTTGATCGAGTTATCAAAACTCCTTGTCTATTTTCATTTTCGCAGTGTAAAACTTCACTATGCTTATGTTGAAGAAACACACATGATGTTAGTAGCCTTTTTTGCGTTCGTGAAATGTGTTGCAGCATCTCGGCACAAAAGATAACGAAAGAAATCTTTGTCAAGATTTGTTGGCAATTGAAAACACCGACTCGGACTTGAAAGTGCACGAGCTGCACTATGCAAATGAGCTAATTGTACGCGTCAGACTTTCCTTTCAAAAACTTTTGCAAACACACCAAACAATAAGAAACCATCAAAACACGTTTTGGTTATGATTCACCATTGTCTGAGAAACTCACAAATTAACTCGATACCAGAGTAGAGAGTTTCTTGCTATATTCTTAAGTCAGAACAAACGAAAAGACATACGCGTAAGCTTTCAACTAGCGCGAGCAGATCTTATTATCCATTCTCAGCGGGAGATTGAAGTCTTGTTTTCGACCCTGAAAAGCCCACCTTTTCCGTTAGCTCAGAGCGTAAAACTACATATAAGCGCCCTGGTTCATATTCCCTGCCTTATTCCCTACCTACGCTGTGAAAAATACGCAAGATAATCCCCAAAGGTCTTTCAACTCCCACCATTTGATCACGCAACGTGACAACATCCACGCAAGAGCCCTCGACATGTGCGTGGATCCGCGCGGATATATGACGTCAGGATGGCGCAATTTGCTCTAAAAATAGAAAAATTGTCCCATATCATAGGTGCGCGCGGATCCCAAGACTTACGGTCTCCGTCCCCGATTATGGCTCCTGCTCAAAATTTAACAAAGAATGTAAATGCTCATTAGGGCGTTTGCCACCCAGAAATTTGGCGGTTTTTTAAGGCCAATTTCTCCTCGAATATTACAGCCAAAGAGCCAAAAGTTACACCAATTACTAAGTTTCACAAGCTCTTTAAATTGTTGTAGTCAATTCGTGTCTAGCGTGATACCTTCTCCGTGCATAGTAGTATGTCAATGAGGAAAAATGTAAAAAATGACCTCGGCAAAGATTCGCCAATATGGCAGCCGGAAAATAGTGTGACAATCTGGATCTTCTTGGTTATCTAGGCCATTGATTGACTATTCTGCACAAACCAACATATTAACACTTAACTGCTACTTTTATTTCACGAAGGGCTAAAAATCATGAGATAAGTATATATTTTTCGACAAACGCGATGTTCCGCACTGCCATAACTCTAAAATTCAAAATGCACTTGTTACCAAACGAAGGACACCATTGCGCTGAAATGCTGTCAAGATGTATAATTTTCGCACCTCTTGTGCCTGATGAGGATAGAAACTCTGGTGGTTCTTTACGTTTGGATTTAAACGCTTGATGACGTCACATGAAAACGTTCCACTGAATTGAGCATAGAATAATTAAAGTTGCCTTATTCAGATCTAATCATTAATTAGTTCTACAATAATAATTAAGACAAAATCCGAGAGGAAATCGAGCAATTTCAGTTTTTATTGGACAAAAAGCTCCATCCAGAGTAATTCTAAGTATCTTGCAGTCCTTTCTGCATTTTCTAAAAGGTTACGATATAAATAGTTGCTTGAAATAACACCGAAAACCATTTCCCATGGAAATGTGGGAAAATAAGTTTCAAAGTTTAGAGAAATTGTGCAAGCAAAGGTAAACCTTCATCATCAGTTTCATTTCACCAGTAATTTCAAGTATTTCATATGAACTTCAAAATCTGTTTCAGTCGACATTTGGTGTCGTTAGAAATAATTTCCTTTGAGAAGATGTTTAGAACAGTCGCACAGCCGTTTGCAATACGATGTGAATAATCTCGGTACAAAGTTTTTTTCCACTTGTTACTCAAACGTCTTGTAGATTCCTTCTTAATTGCTCGGAGGAAGATTATTGAATGAACTTGGTGAGCAATTGTAAAAGGAGACCATGAAACAACTTTCATACCGTTACTGGAATTTGTTAACACAGGATTTGGCAATATGACTTCTACCAGTACCAGAGTATACAAGCTTATTGAAGTGCCTTTGCAATTAATTTTCAACTTGTTTTTTTACTTGCATAATGTTTACATTAATGGAGCCCTGAGTAGTTTCTTTTTTCATCACGGCATGCTTATGGAAGCACGTAAGGATACTTTTTTGAATATTTTAACCGACCCACCCCTCCAAAAGAATGAAAAACGGCCAAAATATATAGGGACTTTCAGAATATATTTAGGTAATTTCAGAATATATTTGCACATTGACCATTCAAAATCTGTGCAATGTCTTCTTTGGGGGGTTAAATCTTTCACGGACTCGTAGATAGATCAGAAAGAGAAAATGTTTTTAAAAAAAAATTCCTATGAATTAATTTAGGTCTATGGGTTAAATTTCACGGAGAAAACGTTTTTTCGCAATTTGCGATGAGTTCTCTTTCATCAAATTTTCTCTCATCAAATGTTCGTGATACAATGTTAACCGGAAACTGAAGTTCATTTAAAAATTTAATAAAGCAAAATTGTACTTATTAGAGTGTTTCATGTGAAAAAACGTTTTGAATGACATTCCAATGGGGGAAAGGAGCATTGTTGACTGGCCGTATTATCTATTGGACGAAACTTTGTGCTAAAATATTCAGAAAATACAAATTTTAAAGAAGACTCATGAATTATTATAACTGATCATAAAACGTAAATTGAAACTGTGTTAACACAACAATATTAAAGACATGATACAAGGTCAGCTAGACTTCGAACTGGAAATCCTTGAAAAAAACGCGGATGATATAATTAATAAATGGAATTTCTGTCGCTTATTTAAATCGACTTGAAAGATTCTACTTCTTGACTGGTTTTAAACTCACTACTTTGTTTTCAATTTCATTGGAAACTGCATGCGAAAACCTCTGTTTTTTATACATGAAAGAATGAATTTTGAGTTGTGGATAAGAAATGAAATAGTTAGCTTAAGCAACGACGATACCTACGCCAGGGACGACTCCTAGAAAGAAAAATGATATTTCTAATCTCCTAACAATCTGGATATCTGCTCCGTACCCCAATCAGTACTTAAAACTTGCTCAAACTAAATATGTAATGCCAGCGATCCATTCCAAAAAGAAATACAAAAAATTTGCCATCCCGACCTACGTTCTTCAAAATGCACAGAACCTGTTCATGTCGCATTACGGCTACAAAATGCACAAAGACTTAAAACGCACGCGCACAGCCATTGTTCTACTCAATAAACTTTTTGCTTGGTGACGTTTTCGTTGCTGTTTTATGTTTTTTTTTTTCTTCATTTGGGATTTTTTATTTCCACAATTACATCAATTACAATCCTTTTTTTAACAATTAATTTACAGAAGAACGAATAAAGTTTGGTTTACAGAAGTTAACAATGACACCATATTGAATTAAGAAAAAAGATTTTGTCAATTCTTATCTTCATACTTATTTAACTTAACGATTTTCCTTAATGATAGCGTTGTCTACTATAATTATTAGTTAAAATTGCTTCCTCAAAGATCTTCTATTATTCTTTAAACAATTTAGTTTTATTCGATTTGAAATGTGTTTTTCAGTTTCATATTTAATTACCTAAATTCTTATGAAGTGGCTCAAGGAAGGTAATGTTTCTCTACATCGACAAGTCCACAAGAGAGATTTTCCTAAAATTACTATCTAATTAAATAGATCCATCTCCTCCTCAAAAGACCCAACAATAACATTGCAATATGTAAGCGAGAGGCTTCTGCAACTCTTGATTGTGCTCAAAACCTTTTTCATTAACCTCATGCCAAAAAGAATATGAAAAAGAACAACCGAACAAAATATGGGATATTGTTTCCGTTTGCTGATTACAGATGCAGTTGGGATTAGAAACGTATCCTATTTTACACAGGCGGTCATTAGTAAACAGAACAGAATTCAACACTTTGTACCGAAAGGAGCGTAGATACGGTTCATTAGCAGCCCTCACTGGCAGAAGAAATGCCTCTGAAACTTGCTTGTCATCAAGGCTAAATTCTTTCTTTAGCTTGACCCATTTACTTGGTTTTCCAATTTTTGTTTTATAGGAAAACAATAGTCAAAGTCACATTAGCGTTTGCCTTTACTGTGCTACGCAATGTTAGAAGATTGGAAAAAAATAAGCAATCATTATCAACACAATATTAAGATTAATAAATTTCTACGTGACTGAGACTGCCCTTCCGTCCAAAAAATTTTCGTTGCCGTTGCCGTCGTGGTTTGCTTGAGCTCCTTAATGTCCGGAAAGTTAGAACACACGGGTAACTGGGAGCGTAAGGCGGTGTTTCGTAAGACATTTCCGTAAATTCAAATTTATAATCATATTACCTTTGTGGGATAACTGCTTGCAAATGATTTGTTTCTCCGCCTCTTTTAGCGTAATTCCGAGAGTAGTTAACGCAATTTTCCTGTGTTTATTTTTCTTTGGTGACATCAGACAATAAGTGTTTCTGATTTTCGTGAGTGGATAATTTCCAGCTAGAACTGATACTAAAAGTAAGTGTTCCATGAGTGGTGAATTCAATGTTTGGGCGTTAACAGGGTCTGAAGACAGATGTCAGCGAGGCATCAATTCTAAACCAAACCCGGTTGTTCACTACATCACATGACTAAAAAAATGTATTATGGTTATGTTTGACAAAGGGAAATTGTGACATGCGAGAGAGTTTACAAAACTGTTTGGCTATGTATATACCAGCCCAAAGGGAAATAAATAGACGGCTTTCTTGTCAATTTCAAATTAAAAACTGACTCTTCGTATATCACTTGCACAAAAAAGTGACTTGACTCAGCTCGAAAGCTCATTTCAAGGGCACCGCTTTAAATATTGCAAATGAGCCAACGGATAATAAAGTTATAAAATTGACAGTGGATCAGCAATTAAATCTCTTGACTGAATTAAGACATTGCCAACGAGTCAGGTGATTAGAATAAATAGTAAATCAACTATGACATATTGTCTTGATGTCAAAATTTACAATATTTATCGCCAAATTTTCATCTTTCGCATACAAAAATCTACGAGAAAGAATGTAGCAACTAAGTATTGAATGTTTCATACTTTTAAGTGGAAAAAATATCAAACGTAAGATTTATTTTGCCAAATCGCTCGCATTGTGGGCTGAAATAGCGCCACAAAACACCAGCAACAGATTGTTTTCAGTCGTGTGTCGTGACGAAAGCTGACTCTATGCATTGTTAAAGAGGAGGCTAGGTAGAAGAAATGTACAATTTACCATCTCTTTGCGGCGTTCTTATTGGAAAAGGTCAGAGAAAAGAATTGGATTTACGTGTTTGAAAACTTTGTTTAAGTTCAATCTTGACACCAAAATTGCAGTACATATTCAAGAAGGGAAATCGATACCCCCAGAATAACCATTACGTTTGATTTAGGAATTCTGGCTTTATAAATTACCCACAGACAGGTTGTAAGAACTGTTCCTGTGGCATATTGTGTAGATTTCATCTCGATACAGTCGCATTAAAGAGCATTAAATGAAGCGGCTGCAATTTGTGGCAGCTCGACTTAGCATGTTTTTTTAAAAAACTAAATCAGTGACGACTAAGATGTTCAACGACAAAATAGGAAAAAAATTCCAAAGTAATACCAGGAGTGCGAATTTAATTCCTTACATGGTACAGTCACATGAAAAATGATAAGGAAAAACAGTACTTTTGTTTTAAGCGTCCTGTAAAAAAAAGTTAAGGTTGTGAAGTTCTTAACCAGTGATTTGTAGAAGAAAAAGTGAGAAACTTGCTGAACTGTAATTCAGAGGTGGATTGTTTACAAATTCAAGAGAAAGATATCTTTTCCATTTCGGTGCAAACGAAGATGTGATTTTCCAGCATACGCTCCGCTCCAGTTTTCACGTATTGTTCCTAGAAAGCGGTAACAAATTCAAGTTAAAAAGTCGTTCATCACTGAAACGTGTTATGTCGATTATAGAAATGGACTCTATTATTTCTAAGAAATAGTGATCAACAGCTCATTTCTCCTTTCACCAGATGATGAGAATTTCAATTAATTTCAGTTAATTACAATAATATTAATTTCAACAAGATGATGAGAAAAAAGGAAGTCATCAACTTTGGATCATTGTCTTGCTGGAGCAGTGAATTGGCCATTTCCGAGTTTACCTTGTCCTTCTGTTTGAAAACGAGTTCTCGTGCAAAACCACTTTTGCGATGGAAGGCAAATTTCACTCTCGATTTCTGATTTTTTTCTAATTTCTTTGTGTACGATGACAATTAAAAAATAAGATGGTCAATACGCAGACACGTGAGTTAAGTTATAATTATCCATTTCCAACGTTCAATAGTGCTGCCCACTTTGTTGCAAAAGTAAACAAGAAGTAAAGTTATATTATTCCATGATGATGATTAGTTTTCGATTTTCCATTATTTTATTGTAACCAGAAATAATTTGGCAACACTCTGTTAGAAATGCTGCGGGATAGCTTAAGGCATTTTAAAATTATTCAGTACCTTTAAGATTCCTGGAAGGAATATAGCCTAGAGTAATAAAATATTTCTGTTTGTCGTGAACGGATGTTAAATTTTCCAGCTAGTACCGATAAAAAGTTGTAACTCCATACATGTTTGGAGCGTTTCTAGCTACGGTCTTGAGAGAGGTGTCGGCAAGGCATCAAATTCCCCAACAAACCCGTTCTCTGTATAAAATGACTTACTATACACGACAAGTTCAGTGAGAAAATAAAAGCACTCTGTTTAACATTTCCGACAGTGGGAAACTGACAAGCGAGATAGTTTACAAATCTGATTTTGCCATCAGTCTCCAAAACGAAATAGAGCTTTTCGTCTACCAATTTTGAGTTTAAAATATGTTTCTTCACACTTCAGTTACACAAATAAACAGTAATTTGAGGCTCACTTAAAGAATGGCTTGATTTAGCTGGAAAGATCATTTCATGGGCACTTTATAAAATAGTAAATGAGTCGAGTCAAATGCTTTGTCTTACGGATAAAAAGGGTTTAAAATTGACAGGGGAAGAGCAACGTGTTCGTCACGTATAAAATAGCGGCAAGGTAGAACTGAATGAACTTTTCAATTCTCAAGAACTAGAAATCAACATACAATTTCTCCTAGCTGTTTTTAAGGTAGCTGAAGTAGATCTACAGTTCTTATTCATTTTAGCAGAACACGTTGTTAACTTGACTTTCTATAGAATGATAATAGAATCCTGGTTAACGGATTTTGTGATAAAGAAGAACCCAAATATTGATGGCATCCTATCAAACCCAAACGATACGAATAGCTTGTGTATATGAAAAGAAATTAAAGAAAGAAAAAACTTGACATAGAGATTTGAAATTTTTGCGCTCATTCTTGTTAAACCAGTACAGTTTGGCAAATTAGCATATAACGTCTCAGTGCACGTATTTTCAATTGTCTAGATAGCACTTACACTTGCCTTCTGACTGATCAATAATGATAATTCTTGTCAACAGGATCACAGATATTAGACGGATCCGTTAAGAAAATGGACTGCAGCACTTATCAATATTACATTCAACCACCTTAAAATAGTGTTAAAAAAGGAGGTCAGCAAGTCTTCGAAAAGAGTTAAACATTACTGACTTTTTGAAAGCTATTTCATCAATAAACAAGACTTGCAAGGTAGCTTTCATCAGCATTTTCTTCTCTGAAACAATGTGAATCAAAGTATAATACTTAAGTGAAATTTCGCAAAGCCTTTCCTGGTGTTAAGAAGGTGAAAGGGCTAATTAAAGGACTCACAAAAAAGAGCTCTTGAAACCTTCTACAACATTAGATCATTAAATAACGAAAACAAGATATATAAACAAGCCGCAAACTAAGTTTCCGGCCAAATCTTGTGTCCTTGTCCATTACTTTAAAACTTAAACGGTGTGTTAATAAATAAAGATCTAACCTCCCCCCTCCCCCAATGATCGCAACATGTCAATCCAACATATCATAACATTTTGTGCGTAACATGTTGCACGCGCTTGGCCACCCTCTTGAGACATGTTCAATCATATTACGTGCTGATGGCTAATACTTAACCAAAACACCAAACATGTCGCAACAGGGTAGACAAACGCACACAACATGTTGGGAGGAGGTAGTAGGGAGCAAGATGACTCTTTTTCCCTCCTTGCTCCTCCCCAGAGGAGGTAGTAGGGAGCAAGATGACTCTTTTTCCCTCCTTGCTCCTCCCCAGAGGAGGTAGTAGGGAGCAAGATGACTCTTTTTCCCTCCTTGCTCCTCCCCAGAGGAGGTAGTAGGGAGCAAGATGACTCTTTTTCCCTCCTTGCTCCTCCCCAGAGGAGGTAGTAGGGAGCAAGATGACTCTTTTTCCCTCCTTGCTCCTCCCCAGAGGAGGTAGTAGGGAGCAAGATGACTCTTTTTCCCTCCTTGCTCCTCCCCAGAGGAGGTAGTAGGGAGCAAGATGACTCTTTTTCCCTCCTTGCTCCTCCCCAGAGGAGGTAGTAGGGAGCAAGATGACTCTTTTTCCCTCCTTGCTCCTCCCCAGAGGAGGTAGTAGGGAGCAAGATGACTCTTTTTCCCTCCTTGCTCCTCCCCAGAGGAGGTAGTAGGGAGCAAGATGACTCTTTTTCCCTCCTTGCTCCTCCCCAGAGGAGGTAGTAGGGAGCAAGATGACTCTTTTTCCCTCCTTGCTCCTCCCCAGAGGAGGTAGTAGGGAGCAAGATGACTCTTTTTCCCTCCTTGCTCCTCCCCAGAGGAGGTAGTAGGGAGCAAGATGACTCTTTTTCCCTCCTTGCTCCTCCCCAGAGGAGGTAGTAGGGAGCAAGATGACTCTTTTTCCCTCCTTGCTCCTCCCCAGAGGAGGTAGTAGGGAGCAAGATGACTCTTTTTCCCTCCTTGCTCCTCCCCAGAGGAGGTAGTAGGGAGCAAGATGACTCTTTTTCCCTCCTTGCTCCTCCCCAGAGGAGGTAGTAGGGAGCAAGATGACTCTTTTTCCCTCCTTGCTCCTCCCCAGAGGAGGTAGTAGGGAGCAAGATGACTCTTTTTCCCTCCTTGCTCCTCCCCAGAGGAGGTAGTAGGGAGCAAGATGACTCTTTTTCCCTCCTTGCTCCTCCCCAGAGGAGGTAGTAGGGAGCAAGATGACTCTTTTTCCCTCCTTGCTCCTCCCCAGAGGAGGTAGTAGGGAGCAAGATGACTCTTTTTCCCTCCTTGCTCCTCCCCAGAGGAGGTAGTAGGGAGCAAGATGACTCTTTTTCCCTCCTTGCTCCTCCCCAGAGGAGGTAGTAGGGAGCAAGATGACTCTTTTTCCCTCCTTGCTCCTCCCCAGAGGAGGTAGTAGGGAGCAAGATGACTCTTTTTCCCTCCTTGCTCCTCCCCAGAGGAGGTAGTAGGGAGCAAGATGACTCTTTTTCCCTCCTTGCTCCTCCCCAGAGGAGGTAGTAGGGAGCAAGATGACTCTTTTTCCCTCCTTGCTCCTCCCCAGAGGAGGTAGTAGGGAGCAAGATGACTCTTTTTCCCTCCTTGCTCCTCCCCAGAGGAGGTAGTAGGGAGCAAGATGACTCTTTTTCCCTCCTTGCTCCTCCCCAGAGGAGGTAGTAGGGAGCAAGATGACTCTTTTTCCCTCCTTGCTCCTCCCCAGAGGAGGTAGTAGGGAGCAAGATGACTCTTTTTCCCTCCTTGCTCCTCCCCAGAGGAGGTAGTAGGGAGCAAGATGACTCTTTTTCCCTCCTTGCTCCTCCCCAGAGGAGGTAGTAGGGAGCAAGATGACTCTTTTTCCCTCCTTGCTCCTCCCCAGAGGAGGTAGTAGGGAGCAAGATGACTCTTTTTCCCTCCTTGCTCCTCCCCAGAGGAGGTAGTAGGGAGCAAGATGACTCTTTTTCCCTCCTTGCTCCTCCCCAGAGGAGGTAGTAGGGAGCAAGATGACTCTTTTTCCCTCCTTGCTCCTCCCCAGAGGAGGTAGTAGGGAGCAAGATGACTCTTTTTCCCTCCTTGCTCCTCCCCAGAGGAGGTAGTAGGGAGCAAGATGACTCTTTTTCCCTCCTTGCTCCTCCCCAGAGGAGGTAGTAGGGAGCAAGATGACTCTTTTTCCCTCCTTGCTCCTCCCCAGAGGAGGTAGTAGGGAGCAAGATGACTCTTTTTCCCTCCTTGCTCCTCCCCAGAGGAGGTAGTAGGGAGCAAGATGACTCTTTTTCCCTCCTTGCTCCTCCCCAGAGGAGGTAGTAGGGAGCAAGATGACTCTTTTTCCCTCCTTGCTCCTCCCCAGAGGAGGTAGTAGGGAGCAAGATGACTCTTTTTCCCTCCTTGCTCCTCCCCAGAGGAGGTAGTAGGGAGCAAGATGACTCTTTTTCCCTCCTTGCTCCTCCCCAGAGGAGGTAGTAGGGAGCAAGATGACTCTTTTTCCCTCCTTGCTCCTCCCCAGAGGAGGTAGTAGGGAGCAAGATGACTCTTTTTCCCTCCTTGCTCCTCCCCAGAGGAGGTAGTAGGGAGCAAGATGACTCTTTTTCCCTCCTTGCTCCTCCCCAGAGGAGGTAGTAGGGAGCAAGATGACTCTTTTTCCCTCCTTGCTCCTCCCCAGAGGAGGTAGTAGGGAGCAAGATGACTCTTTTTCCCTCCTTGCTCCTCCCCAGAGGAGGTAGTAGGGAGCAAGATGACTCTTTTTCCCTCCTTGCTCCTCCCCAGAGGAGGTAGTAGGGAGCAAGATGACTCTTTTTCCCTCCTTGCTCCTCCCCAGAGGAGGTAGTAGGGAGCAAGATGACTCTTTTTCCCTCCTTGCTCCTCCCCAGAGGAGGTAGTAGGGAGCAAGATGACTCTTTTTCCCTCCTTGCTCCTCCCCAGAGGAGGTAGTAGGGAGCAAGATGACTCTTTTTCCCTCCTTGCTCCTCCCCAGAGGAGGTAGTAGGGAGCAAGATGACTCTTTTTCCCTCCTTGCTCCTCCCCAGAGGAGGTAGTAGGGAGCAAGATGACTCTTTTTCCCTCCTTGCTCCTCCCCAGAGGAGGTAGTAGGGAGCAAGATGACTCTTTTTCCCTCCTTGCTCCTCCCCAGAGGAGGTAGTAGGGAGCAAGATGACTCTTTTTCCCTCCTTGCTCCTCCCCAGAGGAGGTAGTAGGGAGCAAGATGACTCTTTTTCCCTCCTTGCTCCTCCCCAGAGGAGGTAGTAGGGAGCAAGATGACTCTTTTTCCCTCCTTGCTCCTCCCCAGAGGAGGTAGTAGGGAGCAAGATGACTCTTTTTCCCTCCTTGCTCCTCCCCAGAGGAGGTAGTAGGGAGCAAGATGACTCTTTTTCCCTCCTTGCTCCTCCCCAGAGGAGGTAGTAGGGAGCAAGATGACTCTTTTTCCCTCCTTGCTCCTCCCCAGAGGAGGTAGTAGGGAGCAAGATGACTCTTTTTCCCTCCTTGCTCCTCCCCAGAGGAGGTAGTAGGGAGCAAGATGACTCTTTTTCCCTCCTTGCTCCTCCCCAGAGGAGGTAGTAGGGAGCAAGATGACTCTTTTTCCCTCCTTGCTCCTCCCCAGAGGAGGTAGTAGGGAGCAAGATGACTCTTTTTCCCTCCTTGCTCCTCCCCAGAGGAGGTAGTAGGGAGCAAGATGACTCTTTTTCCCTCCTTGCTCCTCCCCAGAGGAGGTAGTAGGGAGCAAGATGACTCTTTTTCCCTCCTTGCTCCTCCCCAGAGGAGGTAGTAGGGAGCAAGATGACTCTTTTTCCCTCCTTGCTCCTCCCCAGAGGAGGTAGTAGGGAGCAAGATGACTCTTTTTCCCTCCTTGCTCCTCCCCAGAGGAGGTAGTAGGGAGCAAGATGACTCTTTTTCCCTCCTTGCTCCTCCCCAGAGGAGGTAGTAGGGAGCAAGATGACTCTTTTTCCCTCCTTGCTCCTCCCCAGAGGAGGTAGTAGGGAGCAAGATGACTCTTTTTCCCTCCTTGCTCCTCCCCAGAGGAGGTAGTAGGGAGCAAGATGACTCTTTCCATGGTTAATTTATTCATATATTCAATTTAGGTAATGACTCCAGAAATCGTAATAAACAAGGTGGAAATGCTTTTATTATTGTCCTTTACTTTGCTTGGAAGGAGAATTACTTTGCATTTAAATTTAGTTGAATCCAAGATACAGTTTTTATTCCTTAAGCGGAGCGCATTGCCTCAAGAAAATCGTCAGTGAGAGATATCCCTACACGATATTTCGGGCACAGTGGGTCATCTTTTGTCCTAAATTCCCCACTATCTTACCGGGGAATATTGTTAGAAGAGCATTAATTTCTGTTCCTCAAACCTCCACTCCACTGAATGAAACAATCACGCGTGAGGAATAAATTTCTTTTATAATCCTTTACTTTTTTAGGAAGGAGATTTGGAGGGAAGTATATGTCTTAACCATAATCTCTTAATCTTTCCTTTTAAAGTCAAAAGTGGTTACATTTTCAGTAAAACTTCCTCCCAAAGTAATTTTCTTTAAGATGGTCAAGGTTTAGGAAACGGCTGAAAGACTAGACTGCTTATTTATGCCCATAGTGTCGACACAGTGTAGTTTAGTCTTACCGCTACTTCTTAACCTTTAACCCTCTCAGAGAAAAGTACTTTGGGAGGAAGTCTACCTCATATTACAACCCCTTTTTGAACTTTAAAGGGCGAGTGGAGGATTATGGATGAGAGTTAAACTTCCTCTCCAAATATTCTCTCCAGGAAAGTAAAGGATTATGGACGAGATTTAGTCCTCCTTCGCGATTGTTTCATTCAGGGGAGTGGGGGTTTTGGGGGACAGGAATTAAGACTCTTCGAACAATCTTCCCCTGTAAGATGGTGGGGGATTTTTGGCCGAAGATAAACTACTGTGCACAATGGCTCGTGTAGGGGTATCTCCCGATTTTTTTATTATCTGACGATTTTTTTCTGGCATTGCCCTCTTCTTTGGGAATGAGCAATGTTCATTGGATTAAACTGAATTTAAATGCAAAGTAAAGGACAACGACACAGGTTTAACCGCACTCACCTTTCTGGTTCTGCGGCATATTTTTTTCTACAGCTATTTTCTAAATAATATTTTATCACAGGAAGGTGTAAGAGCTTATTGGATTCTAGTCTTTAATTTGCTCTTTGCACCTTCCTTACATCAGCTAAGTTTACTTTCGTTATTTGCGAAAATCTCTATCTTTTTATTCTTCCCTCATACAGACTTGATATTATATATATTCACGTCCGCTTCATTTGTTAATCAACTATTCCATCGTAACTTACTATGAGGATCGACAGATTTACGATAAACGGAGTACAGGTGCTTTTCTTAAAGTTTATTTCCAAGTTCAAAGAGAATTTATTTGAAAGTGTTTCTGCATTTGTCTTTTAGCCAGTTGTTCGCTGTGGTGTATCATTGTTCACTTTCTTTACTATTCCTCAGGCTACCTGTTGATCGAATCAAATATTAACAGTTCATCAGAATGTGTCACGCAGAATCAACATGTATTATTATGCGCTGAACTGTCGGAGTGAGGGTGCTGCTGCGATACCCTCCTACTCGTTCTATATTTTCTTTCCAAATAAAGCTTACTGTGCTTACATACATAATGAAATGTTCACAAGGTAACGTTAGCTTTTGGCTTCAGAAAAAAATAAACAAATACTAAGCAAAATAAACTAGTCGTTTAAATATAGAACTCTTACTAAATGATTGCCAATTAAATCTCTACACTTTAAAACGTCACTATAGTGTTATCGAGCGCAGAATGAACTGTCTTTTGAGTCCATCTTTCAGCTTTGTCCGAGCGATTATCAGTTTTTTTTCTAAAATTTCGAGTGCTGTGACAGCAAATGGCCTTGTTTCACTGAGCCTTCTGGAGAATTTGATTATCCATTCAATATTTCTAAATCCTCTTCCGAAACTTCGGCGAGACGAGAAAAAATGTCCCTATTTTGCAGACTATCTTCAACAACTGAATAGTAATGGATGATCGTACAAGGTATACCTTAGCCAATCAAAATGCAGTATTGCATTAGTATAATCCGGTAGATTTGTACTAATGATAAACAGATTACTGTACCGTTGTCAAGCACAATAACTGTTGGTTATTAATTCTTACATAATGATCAAGAGTGATCACAATAAAACGTTTTCATGAAATCATTATGAAGACTGATTGACTTTGTGAATTCTTTTGTTAGAAAACATTTTTGGACCTAGAAATTTTAAAGTTAAAATTGTAAATTTCATTTTCAAAGTTAAAACTTTAACTTTGCAGCAACTATTTACTTCTGCTGGCATGTTGACACGACCTTGTTTCCTTACTTATGATCAACAACACGCTTTGCCTCCATCTGAACCAGTAGGGAAGAAATGACTCGCAGTTAATGTCTTTTTTCAGGTTTTCTGAACTGTACTTAACAAATCTTAAGAAAGAAACTGACATATTCATTTCCACTTGTCTTATTCGCATCCTTGGATGGGCCGTGGCTCAATATTTCTCTGCAAACTGAAGTCGAGTGATACAAAACTTAAGCCCTGCTCCGCTGTGTTAATACTTGGTTGGATTATCGCTTACAGAAAACAGCACCTCTTGTCAAAGATAGTTTTTTATGTTTTTGGTATCCTTAAAGGGACACAGTCGGCTTTGGGACCGCGCTGACCTGGACACTAGTTTTCTCACTTTGAAAAAGTTCACCTCAACCTGAAATCAAAGATACTCGTCGAGTACATCTAGAAATCCGCTTCAATCTTCGCAGTGTTTTGCTTGATTTTCAATCGTTTACTGAAAAACCTGTTTTTGAGTGGGCTTTTGCTCATCCTATGTTTTGTATCATATTTGGTTAAAAACAGTATGGATCGTGTCTCTGTGATATGCAAATTAACTATGAAATCAGATGGTATCTAATGCGCATGTGCTCCAGCTGACTGTGTCCCTTTAACTTTTAATAGGGTACCACTGATTCATGCTTCAAAAGTATTCATATTATTGATAAAAGAACGTAAAACCGAAAAATCAAAAACAAAGCCTCTCCAGTCTTTTCAAGGTACTGGACGTTTTTTTAAGCTTTTCGAAATATATGAACTGATTATGTCGTTCTCAAACCTTTTCATCAGCCTAGCGTTTTTGTCAGTAGTCCGACATCACCAAGTCCAATTACATCCTTTACAGGGACAGGATCCGGTACTTCTTTTTTTATTAGGTTACGTCGGTCCTTGCAAATTGACCTTGTGTTTTCACTGCTTACCAAAGCGTGGCTTATTTAACTATCAGAAACCATAGTACACTTGCCTGCCAAGGAGTTGAAAAACAAATATTGCTTCGGAAACAACATCAAAACTCGATCTGCTATTACCGACCAGCTAAGAAATAGACTGACAAATGCGGGGTAAAAATACAACCTTTATCAGCAATGATGTGAAATGATTTCCTGCTGCAAATTATTAACGACCTGTTAACATGTCCACGACTAAATTTCCTCACGGTTACGTGTTTGATTCTCGGTTCCAGTTTCTTATAGGTCATCGATACAATTTCAAGCATATCCTTAAGACAGTTGCATTTGTTCAAATCATAGTTAACAGAGGGAATGGTTAAGGATCCCAGCAAACATCAAAAAAGCAAACAAACAGGCTAAGAGTTATGTTGGAAGGTCTTTGACCCTGTACATCTTTTTGTTTTATGCTCCTAGACTGTGCATGAATTACGTAATCGCAATATTTCTATTGGTTAGCTGTATGAGCACACATAACAACTTTTTGTATTTTTCCAGATTTTGGGCAGGGTCAACCTCCCTCCCCCGCCCCAAACAGCCAACAAAAACATACAACAAAGAAATTTGCCATGATTCATAATCATTTCCCTCTATTAACCATGTTCAAATGTATCGTGTTTAAGTACTTTCTTATCTCACTTTAATTATTAATTGCCTTAATTGCCAATGCGTCTCGAAACAGTATTTAGGTCAATGCTCTTTCCAGTATCTTGATAAAGTGAAAACATTGGAAACTGACGCAGATCAATATAAATAACTAAACTTGGTAACTCCTTGTTAAAACAATCAGGGAACGTTTTGTTGTGTCAATTAGTTCACTGCTTTTCTTGACGCTCCTGTGGCAAACAAGCACACTCAAAGGTGTTTTATGAATTTTAGTGTACTTTTCTAAGCTCAAGTCCATGTTTTAGACATTTTTATGGTTTTTACAAAGTCTTAATTAAGAAAAAAAAATTGAATCGCCATATTTTTTAGTATTTTCAAACTTTTTGACATATTTGCAAATTTTGAAATCCAAGATGGAGGTCCTTTTTAAAAGCACGATATCAGTTTTACCTGACAAGTTATTGCACGAAACTTAACATTTCTAGATGATTTATCACCACATACTGCATATATGTTTTATTACTATACCGCATTTATAATTTGATGAACATGGAAAGAGACGCTCTCAGTTAACCTTCACCCTTTGCAGGTTCTAAAATTTGTTTCATTTTTAAGAACTCCATATAAGAGATAAAAAGGATAGACGAATATGATTAAAATTCAAAAGGTTTGTTCAAAAGTTCCAAAGCAAAAATTAAACCTTAATGATAATTATGTCTTGAAACCTTTCCTCAGGAATACTGCTTGTAAATACTTCTTGTAAAATCACGGTTCCTGCACTAAGTGAGACTAGTTTCTAACTTCTGATAATAACGTTTTCCAATGCAATAACTTTGTACTAATCTTCCTTATGTCGAATCGATGTAAAACTTTTACACTGAGTTGCTAAAATGAGCTTAGATCAGGAGCCATAATCGGGGACGGAGGCCGTAAGCACGCGCCATTTCTAGTATTGGGGCTGTCCCTATGATATGGGACAATTTTTCTATTTTTAGAACAAATTGCGCCATCGTGTGCGGAAAGCGCGCGTACACGCTGCGAGGATTTTTGCGGTTGTAGCGCGGGGGCAATGGCATCCGAAATTCCAGACATGTTTTATGCTTTTGGCCCACAACTCAATACGTTTATGTCTGTTGGAATTTTGCTCAAATATTTTCGTCGTAAGCTGCTCCAATTCGACTGAAGTAAGGCAGTGTCGAATTTAGGTATGTCCCGTTTTATATCACTCAGACCAAGTTGTGTTCCGCTGCTTCTTTTACAAGTGTTCCACATTACTCCACTATAAATTTCACATATGCTGAAGATTAACAGCTTTTCCGTAACACAGCAAAAAAACTGGTTGGAAAAATTTGGATATTGCAGCGTTTTAGGACTTCAAAGTTTCCCTCCTCTTGCCACACGCTTGGGGGATTTCGCCAGAGTCTATCGCCACCGAAAAGTAGTAAGCAATTGCAAGTTTGCATTTCGCCTGAATTGTAAGTAACACTTGATATTTCATCAAGACCCAATAAGTTTACGTCTGTAGACACGGCTAGGCTTTGTTTGTGTAAACATTCAATAAATTGTCTGTTGTCGATGAATAAGAGCGCCCGCCGATCCGTGTTTTTTGCAGTCAGTAAACATGACAAATTGGACTTCCGCAATAATATCTCTAGTTTTTAAATATGTTCAAGGTTGATAAATGTTTGAGAACATATTAAACTGCTTAGCTGAAAATATGTGAATACGGCAGGAATAATCACCAAAGTTACGATGACGTTTTCTTTAATCAACTCGAATAACGATTTCGATTTTGTTGGCTGAGTTATCAAAACTCCTTGTCTATTTTATTTTCGCAGCTCACGTAGGGGCCAAACCACCCCCCTAATGTTTCATGAAGGCTATATTTGCTTGGTTTATATATTTCTGAACCAAGTTTGGCAGATGAACTTTCTTTGTTCTCCAGTTTATTTTAATTCGGAAGTTGTGGCAAAATGTCAGATTATGACGTCATAATTGATGACGTCACCAAAACGTGCTATAATTTTTTGTAAAATCTGATGTAAAGATTATATCATTGGAAAGGCCTTGCCTTGAGGAGTAAAATGCCGGAAACCGTTTTTTGCTATGATGATTATTTTTTGAGATATGGTAAATTAAATTTTTTTTGCTTTCCCCCCCCCCCCCGGGAATTTGCTTAACCATACTGTCCTTCTTAAGTCAGTCTCTCTGGTTTATTTTTTTCAGTCTTTTTCTAGGAAGGCTAATAATCTAGAAAAATAGAAAGCTTGATGTTGTCAAAAATCGTATGGTTTTAGAAATTTGATTTTCGGCTTTGTTAGGATAGTATTAACAGTAAAAAAACGGGTGACGTCACAGGTTATGACGTAACAAAACTTATTTTAACGCAATAACACTAGAGGGATAATTTTTTATTCCGATTTTCTTCTTTATTTTTGCTTTAGTCATCTGGCACATCACATGTGCAACATAGCTGCATTTGCTGGAACAAAATTACGGCTCCAATTTGGTGATTTTTCTCAAGGGGAGGACTCCATATTTTGCAGAGTTATTTTTCATATTTAAAAATGCCATATTTCATGTAATTTTTGTGATATGGACAAATTTTTTTCAGGTTTCAACTCCCCTTGATGTCCTCTTTCCAACACATTGTACAAAATATGCATATTAAAAACTTCAAAAGTGGCAAGAAACATGACGTCATCACTGTGACGTCACAACTTTGACATTTACTGACATTTTTCACATAAATATTTGGTGTAGAAAGAGTTTATATTTTTTAAGTAATGCGAAATAATGTGAAATATCCAAGAACTGATGAAACATTTGGGGGGTGGTTTGGCCCCTAGCTGTGTAAAATTTCACTACGTTGAAGAAACACACATGATAGTAGCCTTTTGGCGTTAGTGAAAATTGTTGCAGAATCTCAGCACAAAAGATAACGAAAGAAATCTTTGTCAAGATTTGTTGCCAATTAGCTACAATTGAAAACACAGACTCGGACTTTAAAGTGCACGCCCTGGAGCTACTTGTACGCGTCAGACGTTCCTTCCAAAACTTGCCAAACGAGCAGAAATATATCAAATAATATCAAAAACAGGTTTTGGTTATGATTAAGCACTGTTTGAGAAATTCACAAATTACCTCGATACCAGAGTAGAGAGATTTCTTACATAAACTTTATTCTTTAGACAACATCCACGCGAGAACCCATGACATGTGCGTGGATCCGCGCGGATGTATGTCCGAGTCAGGGTGGCGCAATTTGTTCTAAAAATAGCAAAAGTGCCCCATATCATTAGGTGCGCGCAGATCCCGAGACTTACGGTCTCCGTCCCCGGTTATGGCTCTTGCTTAGATTGAAGATTGTTTATTTTTTACGGAAAACGACATTCCAAGGAAGCGGGAGACTGCGCGTGCAGCAATTAACATACTATGTAAATTCAAAGCTTTCTAAAGTTTTCGATTCTATTTTATCTATTTTCTATTTCACTATTACATTTCATAAGTGTAAACAGTAGTTTTGATACCTTTTGACCTGTGTACTTGTTTTATTTATCTATTTTTCTCTGGGTCCATTTTTATTTATTTATTTATTTATTTTTATTTATTTTTATTTTTTTTGCTGTTTGTTTCAAAATGTTTCGACCATTACTTCAGTTTATCATTACAGCTACCCTGAGAGACTAGCGTCACATATTTATTCTAGCTGGAATGTTATTTGTTTGCTGTTTGCTTGAATACTGACACAAAAACTTTATTCACATACAACAAACTGTTGTTTTCTTGAGAAAAAGAAAATACTCAAACTACACTTTGAAATCTATGTCAGTGAAACATCGCTACATCGAAAACATGACATTTCTCTAAAGGCTTGAGCCCACTTGTGCCCGGACACATGCAAGTACGTATCGAAACCAAACAACGCTCGTAAATATTTTCAGCCACCTGTTCTCTGTTCTAAACGTTAATTTTCCATGTTAAATGGTGTAGCAAGACACTAATTTGCCCTAGGCGATGATATTTTTTCATTCACCTCCATGTTTAACACTGTACTTATATCAGTTACACAGACGAAAAAGTAGTGCATGTTTATATAGATTGGTCAAGCTTCGAACATTGATGACCGAAAAATGATCGTGTTTGGCAAAGCGCAATTAGAATTGTCATGCCGATAAAGTCATGAGCTCTATCAGTCGTTATAAATTAAGTTGCTGTTCGTTCTTGAATGCCTGACAATACTATTTTAAAACACATTTGATTTTGAGTAATTCCTTCTCTAAATGAATCGCCTTTAAAGTTCATTTGCGGCCTCGTATAAGGAAAGCATTGTTCGCACTGCAAATTATCATTGTACTATTAAACTGGAATTGTTCTCGTAAATTGTCGTACATGCTTCTCTGTCTGCAGCGTAAGTGGATCACTTCCTTAAATCTTCGTTCGCAAAGCCAAGCCGAGAGTAAGCTGAAATGCTACGTTAGAATCTTTGTTTTTCACAATGTTTATATCAAAATAAATTTGTAACAATTTCTAGTACCACCACCACGTTTTTATTCTGTTAAATTTGAATTCAAAATGTTAGGAAAAAGCACTTCAATTTTGCATTGCGGAGAATATTCGGCCGTTTCAAGTTGTC
Organism: Orbicella faveolata; assembly: GCF_042242905.1. Lineage (NCBI taxonomy): Eukaryota > Metazoa > Cnidaria > Anthozoa > Scleractinia > Merulinidae > Orbicella > Orbicella faveolata. The sequence goes on from NW_028301553.1 coordinate 4,634,920, forward strand.
CTTTAAAATAATAAATTGCGATGTTCAACCTTCCACTTCAGTCTCGTACTCAAAATATTCATTTTCCCAATTGATTGTCATACATTTCTTTTGTTGTTAGTTTATGAATTTGGTAACATTGCCTTTGTAACATACTTGACAACGCAACGAGGTACGATGTTATATTTTGATCACTCTTGGACTGAATCCGTTAATGGTAAACGACTAGAGAAACAAGAAAACGGCTTATCTGAAGTAAGATATTTCCAGGCCAGGGTCCAAGAGCCAGTACACTGCTATCCAAAATGACTACACATTTCTTTGAAAGGGCATTAAACCTAGAAAGAAAGGAAACATCAACAAAATAGCTGGTTAATATTGATTGTATCACTTAACACTTACTGTTTTCACAATGTTCTTACGAAGGTTATAATAATTAACACCAGCATGTTTTATTCTGTAACTTTGATTCCATTATGTTACTGGACAAGTCTCCAATCTTCAAGTAAAATTCTTCTTACTAGTTACAATATATCCTGATTCCAATATTTTCTCTCCAACTGAAATGCTTATAACAAGGGTCAGGAAGGCATTTATATGGTCAGACTCTGATCACTCTTTGGACTGAAACCGTTCAATGGTAAACAGAGAAGAAAACGACTTACCTGAAAAAAGGTCTTTTTCTGGCTGTCAACTTGAACCAGGCTTCGAGAGCTTACACACTTTGATCCAGCATGGCTACACTTTCTATTGAAACGATGTTTGCATTCAACCTGGTGATAAAAAGAGCAGAAAACAACAAATTAAATTACTTTTCAACGATTATCGGATCTCCAGTTGTGTTAATTTCGAATATTTGCCCCTAAATACACATTTACAGTGCTTTTCTAAAGCTTTACTTTATTGAAATTGATGAACAAATCTCTCGCAATCGTGTACTTTTAAGAATTCGTTCGGACATCAGAACAATTCATCGTTGCCCAACCGGTATGTAAGAGTTTATGGGTTCGAATCCCGTCACGGACGGAGATGTTCAATTCTTTGTCCCAAACTCACCACACGATCAAAATTTCATCTTTCACTACTCCCGATTAGATTTCTCTACAGGATACTTGGAATGACACAGTTATTAAAGTGGTCGACGACAAATTCAAGTAAAATAAGGAAAGGGTGAACTTATCTGAATTAAGATTTTTCCAATATGTCATATATAGTGCACCAGCGTTCAAGAATTACACACTGCAATCCAAAATGGCCTCACTTTCTCTTCAATATCCGAGTTCACCTGGCAAAAAGGGAGATTAAACATAAAACGAACTATTTTTTTCATCAACAAATTCGAGACGTGTTTATAAATTTAATAACAGGCAATTCTGCAGTGACTTCTTAAAGCAGGTATCAATACTGTACGGTAAAATTATTTAAGAAAACACTAAATTTTTGTTGGCTGGCAAATCTCAAACAAACTTCCTGGTTCTGCCGAGGACATTAAAATAGTTAAAGATTTTCTCTGCAAGATACTTTAAAATGTATTGACATGGAAGGAGATTTTATTAACTTTAGACTGAAACCGAAAAAAAAGGAAAATTTGAGGTGCTGGACTTATTGTAGAGAAAAAGCGTTTCCAGCCATTAGCAAGCAGTGAACTACTGATTGAAACCACCGAGTCCAAGAGCTAACGAAGTTGTTTTTCTTGCATTGGCGAATTTTCAGTCCTTCGTTTCATAAATTTTCCAGAAACCAAGTGAGGCAAGGTGCAAATAAATTTCTAACACCGGCAAAAAATATTTTATGAACGTTACTGCTGAGCTTTGGTGGTACATTTAGACAACATTTCTCAGTTAATGAATAGAAAACTGCGAAGATAATATCTGGTCTATCTGAACCAAGATGTTTGCAATACTTACATTGTACCAAAGAACATTAGAGCCACGCACTGTCGTACAAAATGGACTTGTTTTCTCTCAGCATATCTTTTTTAAAACCTGCATGAAAAAGAAAAGAGGAAGCTTTGATACACTGACTTTTAAAAACTACGTTAGGCTTAGGAATTTGGTCAAAAAAATGCAGAGCTAGCGGTTCACAGAGACATTTAAAGCATAAATACTATTCAGACAGCGTTTAAACGCACAAAGCAGTATAAACTTATTATTTTTTTGCTACATGAAGACAGTTTATTTGGTGATTTCCCTCGGGATGTACTCTACATAATAAAAGAAAATCAATTATTTTCTTCCTTGGACTGATACTGTAAATGGTATAAGACAGAAGAGTTAAGAAAATGAGAACGAACTTATCTGACTATAAAATCTTTCAGATGTCGTCTACTTGCATCGAAGCGAAGGGTAAAACACTACAATCCAAAATGGCTGCATTTTCTTTCAATGCACGTGCACTCTGTGTTCAACCTTGGAAAAAAGAGAGCAAATGTCAATAAATGAAGTAAATCTCCTTTATTCAATAGAACAGTCTTGTAGTTGTACGATGTTGCTATTTTCAGGCATATTACATTGTATTCGCTAGCCTGAAATCAAGAGACTAGAGAAATGCATTTTATAGTGGTGACTGGCTTTCTTTTCGCTCAGAAAATTTACTGAGTACAAACGTGTTAGGTCTGGGATTCTGGTGGTATATTGTATTTCGATCAATCTTGCTCTGAATTAAATCGTTTACCAGGAAAACGACGAACAAATGACAAAACTACGATGTACTTATCTGGAATCAGTCATTTCCTGTAGTCAACTACCAGGTTGCGCTAGAGCCCAAGAACTACAACCTGCAATCCAAAAAGGTTTCTGGTGCATTTTAATTTAAATTACAATACACTAGAACAAAAAAATCATAAAATTGCAGCAAGGGTCAAACTGAACCATAGCAATCAATTTATCGTGATAGCTATCTTAGTCAGAATTTTTAAATCAGACTTTGCAACAAGGTCAGATCATACTTGTAAAATAAAGATAAAGTAAAACCTAGAATTTACCTGAAATTGGAGTTGATCGCAAAATGAAGAGACTGATAAAGAGAGAACGTAGCTTCAAAGCTGAACACGGCTGCTCATAATAGACTACGAGTAGTCCCTCTTTCACTTAGTCCGTCGTGCGTGACGCGAAAGAAATTCGCGAGAGAAAAATGGCCGCACGATATCCTAGGGGCTAGGAGCGCGCGAAAGGAGGGACTACCGCCTAAGCCCAAGGGTTTGCCCTTTCACGGCCGAGTGATTTTTCGGTGTAGGATTTCTCATCTTGACGTCCTCTTATTATCGCCTGTTATCAATAGCCCAGGGAGATCTGAATAAAATTGCTCTACTCTACTCTTCAAGTAGCCAGGCAAAAACATATGCCGTGAGAAGTATATCTTCGTTCAGTGTTCGTTCAGCGAAACTGCCAAAGAAGTTTTAAACAGAAGACGGCGAATGAGGCCTCTTGTAAGGATTTTCGCTACGTCTAAAAGTTATTGCGAAAATTTCAACAGAGTTTCAACCGAAAATTTACATTATACATTATACATTATACATAGGAGATCATCCAACTGCGGTGAAATGTTTGCCGATAGCAGCGGAAAATTTCAGGTGAATGTCCGGTTTCAAGTGAGAGTCCGGATCAATCTTTCAAATGGGCGGCAGAAAGGCCAAGTTCAGTGAATTGATATTCGCTGACTTAGACGATGCTGTTGAGCGGCGAAATCACTAACACGCTCGCAGTCGGGTTGGAGGCAGAAAGCTTTGCCAAACAAAACACTGGATGAATTTAAATCTTTCCAAAGCCTGTTGGCAGATTCGCAAGAACATCACGGCTTGCGAAGCGCGATTCCAACGCTTCGATTTGCTCTGGTACCGCTTCGATTTGCTCCGGTTCCAAAACATTCCTGCAAGACGTCACAGGTATCTCGAATGTTGACAACACGTTGTCAACGCGCCTAACATAAGCCAATCATATTTTTGCGTTGTGAGAGCAACGCATATAATTCAAACTCTTGGGCTTAGGCGGTAGTCCCTCCTTTCGCGCTCTCCTCGCCTCCAGGATTTCGCGCGGCCATTTTTTTCTCGCGGTTTTCTTTCGCGTCCCGCACGACGGACTAAGCGAAAGAGGGACTATTCATAGTCTAGCTCATAATGGTTACATTTCCTTTGGGTTCCCCTCTGTTCGTCTAATGCCAGAAGGAGAGAGGAAACTGTCAAAAATATATCACCTTTGAGTTTGAGGTCTTATCAGTCGGTCAATCAGTTTGGTAGTTAGAAACCGGCCATATAACATCGGACAATATCGCCTGCATTAACAAATTTCTTAATGTTCTCTTAGGATTATTTTCTCGCCAGAATTCAACGCAAGTTTACTCAAAATTGGTTCCATTCGTCAAGTAATTTCTGATTTCACGAAAATGTGAACAATTATGAAAACACGAGGATGAATGAAGAAAAGCCACAATACAATTATAACTCAAATCTGCCTTTATTTCTAAAATTCTAACTAAATATTTTGATATTACTTACCCGAAAATGTATCAGAAATCAATCGTGTGGCGAAGGACAAGGATGGCTGTATAACATCTCAACAAAGTCGCTCTCAAAGTAAAACCGACTAAATTAAACTCCAATTAAAACATTCACGAGCAGTAAGTTCAGCGGTTGTATGGAAACAAACTGTTCCTGCATGAGAAGAGAATTTAAATTCTCAGGGAATATTATTGACGTAACTTTAAAACTGTTCAGTCAGATCTTCATACCCTTAGCAACTCAGAGCATCGGAACAATGGACGACAAGCCGGGTCTAAAACACAGGTCACATTCCACAGGTCAAGAGTAGAAATCCTTACTCTACTGATGAATAACTATGCCAAAAGTTTCCCCTCGATCTAAAACAACATTTACGCAGAGTGCTAGGGTTAATTAGGGCTAGGAGACTGAATCTTGGTGCTGTTTATTTATCTGCAGCACAGTGACTCTGTACTCTGACTTGTGGAATGTGACCTGCAGTTCAGACCCATCGTGGACAACATTAAACAGTTACAAATACGACGAACAAGAGAGCTAGTATTTCTGAAATGTGGTATTCAGTAAGAAACTTTCAAACCTGCTATTCCGATGTGCTTGTCTAAACGAA